>NC_083335.1:7157437-7459327 GCF_963455315.2 Globicephala melas | reverse complement strand
CTGATTCTAATGTAGAAATTGGTATCAGAAGAGAGGATCTACAGTAACAAAAATCTAAATCTATGAGTCATTGGCTTCATGGATAGGAAAAGATGTACTAGGCTGGGAAAGTAGACCCCCCCCCCCATGTTGTGTAAGGTCAAAACATTTGACAAAACTATCTTTTTCAGTACTTTTTAAGTTAAAGAAAATATATATAGGCCTATATATCTAGGGTAAATGATCATCATGCGACAGAGTGCTAGTGCCAGTGTATTACTCTGAGTTAACAAGTACTTGCTACATTTAGCAAGGAGCCCAGGTATGAAATGATCTCATAGAACAGACCTGTGAACCAACCTGTTCCACTCATGCCAGGCTGATATGTAAGAAGGAAAACATTTCCTCTCATGTAAACTGCTGTATTTGAGTCTGTTGGTTACATCAGCATAACCTTTACTTTAACTAATGGTGTGGGGGAGGGGTGGAGAGCATGAACAAAGCCACAGAAGTAACTGAGGTGTACCAAGGAAATGTCAAGGCACTTTGCTTGTCTAGACCACGGGTTGGCAAACTATGGCTCGTAAATTCAAATTCAACTCAAATTCAAGCCAAATTCAACTCGCTATATTTTTCTCCAGTAAAGTGTTATTGGGACACAGTCAGTTAGTCATTAATGTATTGTCTATAATAGATACTATCTATTGTATTGTTTATAACATGTTGAGTAGTTACAACAGAGAGCATATGGTCTGCAGAGCAAACCTATTTACTAACTGGCCCTTTACAGAAAAAGTTTGCTGACCTCTGGTCTAGACTGTGTATTGTAAATAATGGAGGAGAAAGGGAAATAATGGCTAAGAATATTTGCTAAAGTCAATGTTGAAGGTCTTGCAAGTAAGAATGAATGGGGCAATGGGGAACTATTACAAGTATTTGGAAAGGTGTAGTGATGTCCTTAAATATTTCTAGAAATCACATTGTAAGATGACATTGACAAACTAGAGTGGCCAGAGGACAACATGGATGTAAGTAAAGGGTTTGAAACCAGGTCATAAGTGGGAATGGTTGGAGAATCTATAAATATTCAGCCTACAGAAGCGAAGATTTAAGGTATACAGTATGTAGGTATTCAAATATTTAAAAGCCTGACTGGTGGGAAAAAATCCAATTTATTTGTGAATATCCAATTCAGTATCTCATCAGAAGGCAGTGCTCCTCTAGTACAGATACTTGAGCAGAGAGCTAAATTGAGACTAGTACAAATATACTCTTAAGAATGTCTAGCACAAAATCATGCCATCAATTTTTCATGTTTAAATTCCATGTTATAATTTTCCATGAATCCACTGTAATATAACTTTAATCATCACTGTGGCTGCTCCCCTGAATTTGCTTTTGCCAAGGTTAACACTAGGAATTTTGTTGAAAAATTCATTGAATACTTTTCAGGCATTTACACTATTCATGACCTGCTTTAAAAATCTTCCTGTCACTTTGATTTTGTAACGCTAACCTTGTTTTTTCCTCTCTGTGGACATTTCATGTTAATCTCCTTCAAAGGCTCTTATTTAGTTGGCCTTCAGTTACATACTAGTTTTACTCAAAGTTCTGCCATAAACTCTGTCTTCATTCTACCCCATCTCTACTGGTGGTGGCTTCATATTTCTAAAAGTAGATGCTAAAGCCATATCACATCATGTTTTCAAAGTCTTTTTAAAAATTTTTGAAGTTTTACAAACAACGCAATCCAAAAATGGGTAGAAGACCTAAATAGACATTTCTCCAAAGAAGATATACAACTTGCCAACAAACACATGAAAGGATGCTCAACATCACTAATTATTAGAGAATTGCAAATCAAAACTACAATGAGGTATCACCTCACACCAGTCAGAATGGCCATCATCAAAAAATCTACAAACAATGAATGCTGTTGAGGGTGTGGAGAAAAGGGAACCGTCTTGCACTGCTGGTGGGAATGTAAATTGATACAGCCACTGTGGAGAACAGTATGGAGGTTCCTTAAAAAACTACAAATAGAACTGCCATATGACCCAGCAATCCCACTACTGGGCATATATCCTGAGAAAACCATAATTCAAAAAGAGTCATGTACCAAAATGTTCATTGCAGCTCTATTTACAATAGCCAGGAGATGGAAACAACCTAAGTGTCCATCGACAGATGAATGGATAAAGAAGATGTGGCACATATATACAATGGAATATTACTCAGCCATAAAAAGAAATGAAATTGAGCTATTTGTAGTGAGGTGGATAGACCTAGAGTGTGTCATACAGAGTGAAGTAAGTCAGAAAGAGAAAAACAAATACCGTATGCTAACACATATATATGGGATCTAAAAAAAAAAAGTTCTGAAGAACCTAGGGGGGACAGGAATAAAGATGAAGACGTAGAGAATGGACTTGAGGATGTGGGGAGGGGGAAGGGTAAGCTGGGATGAAGTGAGAGAGTGGCATGGACATATATACACTACCAAATGTAAAATCGATAGCTAGTGGGAAGCAGCCACATAGCACAGGGACATCAGCTAGGTGCTTTGTGACCACCTAGAGGGGTGGGATAGGGAGGGTGGGAGGGAGATGCAAGAGGGAGGAGATATGGCAATATATGTGTATGTATAGCTGATTCACTTTGTTATAAAGCAGAAACTAACACACCATTGTAAAGCAATTATACTCCAATAAAGATGTTAAAAAAACATAAAAAAATAAAAGTTGAAAAGAAAAGAATTTATGAGGCTTTAGGATTAAGTTTTCAGAAAAGTTCATCTCAGTGACTGTTCATTTACAATTGAGTGCCCAATTGGCTCTGTCCTTGGTGCTGGAGATCCAACAGTGGGAAAAAAAGATACACGAGTATTTGACTCTTGTGAAATTTTCATTCAACTTGGAGGGGAAGAGAAATAAACAAAAATTAGGAAAAATATGAAAACTTCAGAGAGGGTCAAGTGCTATGAAGAAAATAGGCCATGGTAATTAATTAGGGAGTAGCTGGGGAAATGACTAATTTAGATAAGATGGTCAGTTATGATTTCTTTGAGGCTTGAATAAGGAGAACCTAAGACTTTTGACCTAGGACCTGGATAATAAGAAAGGGCTAGTCAAGTGAATATCTGGGTGAATAGTATTGCCAGTGGATTGAATAGTGAGTCCAAAGACCTGAAGATGGGAATGAGTGTGGCATGTTGAAGGAAGAGAGAGATTAAAATGTAGTTAACATTGGGGAAAGTAATACTTGATGAGACTAGAAAAATAATTGGAGCCAGAGGATGTTGTGCCTACACATGTAGGCTACATGTGTAGTTTGAATTATATGTAAGTGCAATGAAAAGACATTGGGAGAGTTTTTAGCATGGTTGTGACATGATATCACATTGCCTGTGTTTTTCCATTTGGCAAATGATGTAAATTATATAACTTTTTACATTGCTGCAAGGAAATTTAGATCCACAGTAAATTCTTGACCACAGGATATGGATTAGTTTATGACTACATGTATATTTATTATCTTATTCTTTTTTATTTCTGCTGTGAATTTCATTTATATGTAGCTTGTATTGTAAAATTCCTCCAAGTATTTTTGAAGAACTGATAACACGAATCATATAATATGTTCTGATTTGACATAAGAGCATTGAACTTGGATTCGGTAACCTGCATGCTATGCTGGTTTTAACACTAAATTATGTGAATTTAGGATAATCATTTAAAGTCTTGGAGCCTTAATACCTTGATCCAAAAAATGAGGAAATTAACACTTACTTCTCTGCTTCTAAGGAATATTGTGTGGAGAAGACTGAGACTGGATATAGGCAGATAGTGTAAAGCTATAATTATTCAGTACATATTTCTTAAGCTTTTCCTATGGGCCAAAAATTAGATATTAAAATTTGGGGATTTAAGATATACTTTTACAAAAAGGATCTGATAAAGTTATGTTAAATATAAAGTACCAAACATTTTTAATCCATGTATATTTCATATGGAAAAATAAATATTGGATGTCTTCTCAAGTTATGAATCCTTCCTAGACTTTTTTTTAATGAGGAGATTGAAAATCCTGATAAACTTGAAATTTGAATCAAGAACCATTCAAGTTCAATGCTGAAATTAGGAGGAAAGTTTGAACAAGTTCTCTGTATGCATACTCATCAGAATTACTGCTAATGGCTATGAGCAAAGTTTAGCTGATGAATTATTCAGTTTGATATCAATCTTGTCTGTTGCCACAGACTTTTGAAACAAAGAATGCTTTGCAACTCTTAAGAATATACCTTTAGGCAATGACGGAAATATTACTTGACATCCATAGTCCATGCTTTTAAAAATTATTTAAATTTAAGTAAATTGCCTAAGAAACTTTTAATTCCTATAACTTTTGCATAATTTATCTTACCTGTTTTAAAGTCAAACCCTTGTGTGTGTGTTGCTATGAGATACTCTTAGCTCCATGTGTACATTATTTTAACCCTAGATAGAACTGACTTTATAAATACTAACACTACAGGGGTCACTAATGAGAGGACTCCATAAAAGTCAAGTGCTCCATGAATCACATTTTGGAAGCCACTGGATTACAGAAAACTACTACCTATGCACTGATTACAGCCTTCAGAACTGCAATGATTAATGTCTTTCCATTTTGTTCATATCAAAATTTAAGTACCTTTTCATGGCATTCCACAACTTAAGAAATCTGCTCTCCTCATACCTCCTTACACTTCCATAGAATTGCTTTGATCTCTCCACCTTTACTTTTCTCCCCATCAATAGCCACTTCTTGCCAACCTTAAAACTATGTACCATTGAAGACTCAATCTTCTCTAATATTATTTCACATGTCTGGAATACATAAATACATACATACTCCTTCCTCTGCAGTGATACAGGGCTTTGCCAACTCATTATTTATTCCATGTTTCTCCACAACCGTCATGAAAAGGGGTTGTGGCCCTGGGGAAACAACCAGTGAAGGCTGCCCAAGAATATCATCCGTAGAAGGAAGCTGCTCTGTAGATACTTCTCATCGGATCCCTAGGATAGACAGAAAAAACATTAAGGTGCAGCATCTATGCCATCACTCCAAATGAATGGGATATAATGCAGCCACCCATGTTACTGTGTCCAAAAAATGGGCCTATTTCAATTATTGTAAATTCTTTGAAGATAGAGACTGCATTATTTATCTTCATATTCATATTTCTCTGCATATTACGTGGTACAAATGAGACCTTCCTACATACTTGTCGAAATGAATTGCAGTAGAGTTGTGAGACATTGCATACCATTTGTTTGTAATTTTTTCACAATATCACTGCTCATCTTTTTCATAGAAAGAAAAGAAAAAGTTTTTTTTCCTGTAGGTAGACTAAGTGACAGAGGTCTCAAAATTTTCATGAAGAAATTGAAATGTATTTTTATAAAGCAATGTAGTATGCAGACAAAAATGATATTACTATAAACTTTTAGAATATCACTTATCAGAGAAACATTAGAAAGCAGTTTTGTAAAGCACAGGTTTGAGTTGGGACAGATCTAGATTCAGGTGCTAGTTTTTCCACTTACAGGCTGTGTGACCTGGACCTGGAGTTCAGCTTCTTTAGCTGTATAATGGACACAATAATGGTACCAACCCATGAATATTTAGCTAAGATAATGCATATGACATACCAAGCACTGTAAGACTTAGCAATAATTGCTGCTTTTAGAGGAAAATTAGGTATTGGGTAAAACACTAGGGTAGAAAACTTACTAGGTCCACTTTCACATTTAGCATTTAATTCTTAGAAAAGTTCTTAGAATCTGGACTGGGCAGACAGAATCATGATCAATCTGACCACTACTACCTACTACCTCCTACTCTTTATTTTTCAAGTAGCTTCCTGGCAACAGGTCCCATAGAGGCTCTGTCCCCACATCCCATACCCAAATTCAGCTACCAGCAGCTTCTTTTTCTTTCCTCCTTCCCTTTGCCATACAGGCTGAGTCCTAGTCTTTATTTTCCTTTTTATCCCTCAATGCCTTGAAGATTGTAATTTAACTCACCTTGTGTTTTCATCTGTGAAGCAAGGATAATAACCTTCCTGTCACCTTTGCTCAAACACACATGGTGAGAATTAATGAAATAAGGCGTAGACTCAGCTTCAGAGATAAAGTCTAAGAAATGTCAAAGTGCTTTAAGGTCTTTAGAAAAAAATAAAGTTTAATAAGTATAAAGATAGCAACATTACAGCATTGATATGCTGAATTTGTTGTCAGAAAAATTATTTTGTCTTCCTAGATATGAAGTAAAAACTGCATGCATTAACTCACCCAATTTTAGCTAGAAATCACCAAATCAGAATATTTGAGTTGGATGGGAGCTTTGAGATCATGCAGTTCAACTCCAGTGTTGTTGACATGAAAACTGAGGCTCTAAGAAGGGAAGTGATCTCCCTAAATTCATGCAGCAGTTTAGGAAAAGTACCAGGTAAATTCTCATTATGCTGTTGTGAAACAAGACAAAAGATACACTACATCAATATTTTTCTAGGTAATTACCATGACTCAAAACCTCCCAGTGGAAGTCCTTTGACCTTAATGCAAAGTTTCAGAAAATTATTCTATCAAAAATTCCAAAATGTAGGAGAGAGAAACAGCCCTGGCATCCCATCCTTCCACCACTCTCAAGACATCTCAACAGAACAAGAGCTGCTTTTAATAAACCTCAAAATAGAGGACAGTATGGTGATCATTTTCAGCAGTATCATCTGGACCACAGAAAGTTCTGGTTACCCAGCAAAGACTGAAACCAAACTTAGTGCAAGAAACCAAATGGAGTGCCTCGTTGTTCGCAGTCAATGACAATTACATAATATTTGGGATACCTTTTTCTCCTCAGTGATCTGTGGCTTTGGTTTAGCACGAAAGTGAAAGAGTAATGGAACTATTAATCTTCATTACCCTAATAGTCCTCAAAGTCCTATTAGGGTAATGAAGATAGAAACTGTTCCATCTTCTTCACGTCATTATGGTCATTGACGACCTGAGAAGCAATATCAGCCCCTCTCCACATCGGTGCTCTCTTATTTCCAACTCTAAAATGGAGAGGATTTTCTGAAGGCAAGGGATTATGGCTTTGAAATTGAGATTGATGTTTACTAGAAATTTTACACTCTAGCCTAAAACTGGCAGCAGAAACATGTCTCTCAAGGTATTCAAAACATACACCAGGGCTTCCCTGGTGGCGCAGTGGTTGAGAGTCCGCCTGCCGATGCAGGGGACGCGGGTTCGGGCCCCGGTCCGGGAAGATCCCACATGCCGCGGAGTGGCTGGGCCCGTGAGCCATGGCCGCTGACCTGCGCATCCGGAGCCTGTGCTCCACAATGGGAGAGGCCACAACAGTGAGAGGCCCGTGTACCGCAAAAAAAAAAAAAAAAAAACATATTTTGGAAGAAGCTCCTTGGTAAATGTTTAAAATACATTTAGAAACTCACTTGGTGAGATTCTATAGCTTCAAATGTGATTATAAGCAGAGACCAGGGTTATACCTCAAAAACAAAACTCAACAAAAGTTTGGGCACTCAGTGGGAAAAAGAGTATTCAGCTCCCAACATCCATAATGAATTGGGACATAGCACTGAGCAAATCTTAGGGAAATACTGAAACTTTCTCCCCACCCTCCCTCTCACTGCTACCAATTTTCGCTGTACAAGACATTTCTTCACCCAAAGCCTTAGAAACTATTCACTTGATTCTTCAGATCCATAATAATCTGCTTCTCATGCCCTTCAGAGTGAGCCTCAGCTGGCCGCTGAGTAATGAAAGACAGTGGTTTTCGAGTTTGGTTTCACATTAATATCATCTGAGGAGCTTTACAAAACCCCAGCGCCTCAGTTCTACCCCAGACCAATTAAATGAAAAGCTGAGGGTAGAACCCAGACGTAGGTATTTTTGAAAGCTCTTCAGGTGATTGTAGTATGTAGCCAGGTTTAAGAATCCCTGTAATAGTGTACCTTCTGCAGGCCCCTGCCGCTTCAGAGCCTTGAAGGAATATGTCCTGCTGCCCACCATCCCCAACTCCACCTACCCCAAGTTCCTGAACCAAAGAAGTCTGTGGAGGTCTCCAGAGTGCATGGTACCTTTTGCTATTGTTTTATTGTTCAGCCAAGATGAATGCCAGATGAGAGATAATTGCTGAATTGTCACAGGATATAGACCAGGACATAGACTCAAACATGTGGAATACACCCAGTGGCCAGAGCAGATGGATATGGAAGGAAGCCAAAACTTTCTCCAAAAGTGACAGCTGGGGTTGGATTTGGGAATCATCCAGCTTTGGTTAATATCAAGCTTGAAGGTGATGATAAGCTCCCTCCGTCTCTAGGAAATAAAATCAGGGCCAGGATTACGATCAAGCAACTGAGGCACTCAACGAGGGCACAGAATTTTAGGAGCCATCAAAAACATCAGTAAATTGGACTTCCCTGGTGGTCCAGTGGTTATGACTCCGCGCTTCCACTGAAGAGGGCGTGGCTTTGATCCCTGATCAGAGAACTAGGATCCCGCATGCCATGTGGCGTGGCCAAAAAAAAAAAAAATCAGTATATCAAAATGCACATTATTCTAATGTAATATTTTAAAAATTTGAAATCAATGAAAAATCTATGATGGACAAAATTTTAAATAAATATGGGATCCAACCCTGCACTTGAATAACTCAGTCACTTCCCTCATCCTAACCCAGGCTCTGTCCGATCCTGTCATCCCAGTCCTGGCCCTGAGACAGACGCATCCAGGCCCCAAGCCCACCTAAAACCCAGAAGAGGATGCTACTCTTATTCAGGAGAAAGGTAATGGGACTCCTACCCCAGTACCTCATGAGGTGACTAGGCATGAAGTAAATTGTACGCTGAGCTTCTTTACCTACGGCTCGTCAGGAAAGCAACCATCCTTTACCCCCAAATAATCTAATGAAACCTCACCATGATCCTCCCAGTATAAATCCAAAGCCGTGGAATGAGAAGAAAGGATGAGAAACCCTAGGGAAGGAATTTTCCCCAAAGCCCTGCTTGGTGTATTGGAAGGCAGTGGAAGAATGTGACTTAATGGATAGAAGGAGGCAGCTGTTTGCCTGTTGCTTGACTTTTTACAGTTAAACCTCTTGATAGCTCTGTCCCCAGATCAATAGTCCCTAAAATGATTCTCTAATGGTTAAATTTCAGGCATCCAGCAGCTTTGGGAGAGATGTAGAGATGGAAAATTTCCAAGTTCTCTCCATGGGGTACTCATTAAAATAATGACTTAAGAATGAATAAATGAGTGAATGGATGAATGGGTGGGCACCAGCTGTCTCTGCATTAGAATAAAATCTGTTGTCTACATTTTCAAGGTCACACAAAAAGATATGGTGGAGTCAGCAATGAGAACCCTGGCTTGTCAATTCCATGTTCATTATTGCTCAAAAAATGTTATATGAAGTAAAATAAAATTACACCAGTACTATCAAGAAAAGTGTTAACAATAGATACATATTAGGAAAGAGGATTTTTGCTTTATATAATAGTTGGTTGGAAATGTAAAAGCATTTTTTATAATTAAATCTTTTCAAATATTAAGAAAACTGAGATGCTGATTTAAAAAGTAGGAACTAAACAAAAATCATGCCCATATACATCAAAAATTAGAAATTATGATATAAACATTAAAAATTGTAATCAAAGAAATACAAAACTAAATAGTTATATATACCATTTGTTACCTATTAAATTATAAAAGATACTGATGCTCAAGGATGACAAAGTTTTATGAAACAAGAACCAAATATTGCTGGCAGAACTATAAATTAGTACAAATTTTATAAACTTATGGAAAGAAACAGCAATCTATAGCAACCTTCAAAAATTTTCAAGAAGTATGACATAGAAATTATACTTTGGTGACTATATCATAAAGAAATAATCATAAATACAGACATATTAATAAATAATGATGACCCTCTCAGAGTTATTGTATAATAAGAAAAAGTAGAAAAATGTAAACATTTAACTGTAGGGAATGGAATAAAATAAATTAGAGCACATTCATGTGATCACATAAAATGCAGGCCTTTAAATTTTATTTGGGAAAATGTTGATTATATAACGTAAATCGGAATAATACAGAACTGTATATCCAGTTTACTCTAAAAGAAAGACTGGAAAATTAGTGACCCTACGTGGAAAAGTTGTTATCTCTGATAGTATAAATATATGTTCTAAAGTATCAATAATGAGCTTATATAATTTTTATAATCAAACATATAAATAATACATAATTTAATTGGATCCTCATAAAGTAATGGATTCCTGGATCATTATACCTCTGTCTTTGTTTTCTCCATATAACCTGCTGTCACTTTTCCTATGAAAATGTTTTGTGAATTGTGGTTTTACTGCCTCTATGGAGGATAAAATATTATATCTTTTATAAAGCCATCGTTGAACTACTATCTATGATATTCTCCAATTTCCTGTATCAAAATTACATACACATGACATAATATTGCTTTTTTTAAGGTAAAATGGTTTGGCTCAGGCAAGTTTCTTTGGTTATACACTGACAAAGTTTATTAAAAATGATTACATCAACATGGGGATGTAGCTCAGTGGTAGAGCACCTGCTTTGCATGTATGAGGTCCTGGGTTCGATCCCCAGCATCTCCACTTGATTTCTCCTTGTTTAATTCTTGGAAAATATGGCTAGTGCAAGTGAAGATCTGAGTTTAAAAAATTATTACATCGAGATAAATATAATTAACACTGCTGTACGTTATATACGGAAGTTAAGAGAGAAAATCCAAGGAAAAATATTTGTTTTTTCTACTTCTTTAATGTTGTATCTATATGAGGTGATGGATGTTCACTGAACTTTTTGTTTGTTTGTTTGTTTGGGTTTTCTTTGGCCACACTGCATGGCATGTGGGATCTTAGTTCCCCAACCAGGGATGGAACCCACTCCCCCTGCATTGGAAGCACGGAGTTTTAACCACTGGATGGCCAGGTAAGTCCCAGATGTTTACTAAACTTATTGTGATAATCATTTCATGATATATATAAGTCAAACCATTGTGCTGTACACCTTAAACTTATACAGTGCTGTAGGTCAATTATATCTCAATAAAACTGGAAGAAAAATATTTTTTTGAGCATCTACTATGTGCCTTGTACTATTTTTGGCACTGGGCATTTAATGGTAAACAAGGCATAATTAATTCTTGATATAATCAATTTTAAAGCCTATTTGAGGAGATAGATAATAAGAAAAAAACCACAAAAATAAGCAAATAATAAAGTGTTGAGAAAGAATAACCAGTTGTTGTTGAGACAGGGGAAACCTACTTTAGTACTTTACACTGGATTTCCAGGAAAGACATCAGGGAATGTGTGGTATTTGTACTGAGAACAGAATGACAAACAGAAGTCTGCCATGCAAAGATCCAAAAACAGACCATTGCAGGCAAAAAGAACTGCTAGTGTAAAGACCATGAGGTAAAAAGTGATTGCATATTCCAACACTATCAAGGAATCCAAGGCTGGAGTGGTTGATGAGTTATGGGGAAGAGCATACAGATATGGTTGGAAAGAGAGGTAAGGGACAGATCATACAGGATATTGTAGCTGCTGTTAGGAGTTGGAATTTTTTGTTAAAATTGGTAAGGAAGCACTGGAAGTTTTTAAACACATAGAAGAAATTTGATGTATTCTTTTTAAGTCACTTTGTCTCTTGTAGGGTAGGTGAATTGTAGCAGGAAAAGAGAAAGGGAACAATTTAGGAGGCTCTCAAGTGACCCAAATGTGATATGATTATGGCTTAGACTAAGGTGGAGAAGTGGAAATGAGAAAAGTAGATGGTTTTAAGGAATATTATTGGAGGGAAATCCAACAGTGTCTGTTGATGGATTGGAAGTATTCTGAGCCCAATTTGGTGGGGTTGGGGAACAAGTTGCCCTGAACTATCTTCTTAGCAGGTCTTGGTGGCTTACCTGGTGATGTAACCCAAACCTTCATTCTTGAGTGCTCTGAGACCTGAGTCTGGGGATGCTGCACTTGTTTATTCACAGTTACAATGGGGCAAGAGAGTACCAGGAGGTACCAGGAGAACACCTGGGATCCACACGTAATCCTCTTGGCCTCAGTGGGGAAAAAGAATCCCTGCCTTAGCCTGATGATCAGGACCGCTTGTACATGCCAGTATGGTGACTCTTCCTTTTACCTGCTGGTCCTTGGACATAATGAATACAAAGGGTCCTGGTGGCAGCCGTAACTTGCCATTACTTATGTCCCCTGGCAAGAGTGCGGCTCCTTTGTGAACTAGACCCTCCAACCCCACAGAGCCCTGAATGATGAGGACAGGAAGCACACAATTCCCCAGTGGGTCATTGAGAGTGGTGGTGTGAGGCCAAACTTGCTGCCAAACCCTTGGTTCCCAGATACATGTACCTTCATAAGGGAGACACAGTGCCATATAGAGGCCCCTGATTTAATAAATGCAGTCTAGTACACTGCATTGCAAAGGATGACATCCCATCCTTTCAGAGGATTTCTTTTGACCTGGCACTTTAGTTGTATCTTTAGAAGGTAGTTCCAGTGTTCTACACAGCCAGCTGTTTCTGGATGGTGTTGTATGTGATGTGGCCAGTGGAACCTATGGTCATGGGCCCACTCCTGCACATCCTTTTCTGTGAAATGGATACTCTGGTTAGATGCTATGTTGTGTGTGGGATACCAGGCCTATGGACCAGGAATTCCATAAGCCCACAGATAGTGGCTAAGATTCTATAAGAAGAAAAGCAAACTCATGTCTGGATGAGTATCTGTTCTTATGAAAATGAAATGCTGGCCCTTCCAGAATAGACAGGCCCAATGTCATCACCTTGCCACAATGTGGCCATTTGATCTCCCTGTGGAATGGTGTCATACCAGGTGCTCAGCATTGGTCTACGTTGCTGACACGTTGGACATTCAGAGATAGCAATACCTATGTCAGTGGAAGTCCATGTTGTTGGGTTCACATGTACCTCCATGTCTGCCACCATGGACACTCCATTCAAATGCCCATTATGCTACTTCTGGGATGGCTGATGAGAAAGGCCAGTAATGTCAACTGACTGAGTCATTTCATCAACATGGTTTTCAGTGCCTCTCTGTGATGAATACTTCCTGGTGAGCATTAATGTGTGATATAAATGTTTTCATACTTCATGCCCACTCCCGTATGTCTATCCACATGCTTCTTCCTTAAACCTCTTTGTCTTTGTCTTCTAGACTTTGTCTTTCCAAGCCCCAGATTAGAAAGCTAGTCCATTGACCCCTACCCAGGAATCTATATGTTCTCACCTTAGGCCCCTTATCCCTCTACACAAAGTAGATAACCAGGTGCACATCTTACCCTTGGGATGATTTTGCTCTACTCTATCTTGTAAGGTTAGCCACTGTGAATGTGGCTATGTTGCCACTGTCCATTTTTGCTTTTCATTCCCATAGCATGCTGGCTCATCCATAAAACAAGTTCGGAGTTTTCCTCTTCTTTTTTTTTTTTTTTTTTTTTTTTGCGGTACGCGGGCCTCTCACTGCTGTGGCCTCTCCCGTTGCGGAGCACAGGCTCCGGACGCGCAGGCTCAGCGGCCATGGCTCACGGGCCCAGCCGCTCCATGGCATGTGGGATCTTCCCTGACCGGGACACGAACCCACGTCCCCTGCATTGGCAGGCGGACTCTCAACCATTGCACCACCAAGGAAGCCCAGTTTTCGTCTTCTTCCAGTCAGTCATGCAGGAGTCCCTTGCAAGCCGAGGACGGGCACTGGTGCAACTCTTTTGGGTAGCAAAAGTTCTAGGCTACCAGTTCATGCGGCTAACTTGTGCCCTCTTGTCTTGCTTGGGTTGATTGCAGGATGTACATTTCCATTCCATGATGGACTGCTTCTAGGTGTGTCTGAGTGTATAATTTGTTGAGTCCAACAGAAGGGACAGTTCTGAATGCATCTTCACTTGGTGACCCATGGTCAAGTGTTCTGTTTCTACCAGAGCTCAGTAATACTCCAAGAGTTGTTTCTTAAAAGTCATATACTTTTCGGGCTTCCCTGGTGGCGCAGTGGTTGAGAGTCCGCCTGCTGATGCAGGGGACGCGGGTTCGTGCCCCGGTGTGGGAGGATCCCACATGCCGCGGAGCGGCTGGGCCCGTGAGCCATGGCCGCTGAGCCTGTGCGTCCGGAGCTTGTGCTCCGCAACGGGAGAGGCCACAACAGTGAGAGGCCTGCATACCACACACACACACGAAAAAGTCATATACTTTTCTATGGATGGCATAGCCTTATTCCAGAATCCCAAGGGCTTATATTGTGAATATCCCATTGGAGCATATGCTCCAAACTGCATCCTTTCCCAGTACTTGTATCTTCAACACTATAGGGTTTATTTAATTTTGTGGCTCAAGTGACAAGGATAATGGCACTCTGGCTTAGACCTGCTCCACTGCCTTTTTGTCCTTGGGTCTGACTCAAAGCTGATAGATTTCCATGTGCGAAGGTGTATAGGGTAGAGCAATACTCCCAGGTATGGAATTCTAGGCCTTCAGAATCCAAAGATGGCTACAAAATGCTGTGCTTCCTTCTTTGTGATGGGGAATTCAAGATGGATACAGAAATGTGTCTTTTGCTTTGGAGGGGACATCCCAACATGTCCCTGAACACTGGAAATGTAAAACTTTCACTGAATTTTCAGGTCCCTAAAATTTATTAGGGTTTATCTCCCACCCTCTGGAGTACATGTGCCTTAACAGGACCTTCAGTCTATTTGTCACTTCTTTCCTGCCCTGTCACATCAGCATGATGTTATCAATGCAGTGGATCAGTGTGATGTTCTATGGTCCAGATTCTTCAGACTATATTATAACAGTGCAAGAAAATTAACATAGCCGTGACACATTATAAATGAACGCTGTTGATCCCACATAAACGAAAATTATTTCTGATACTCTTTGCTAATTAGAATGTAAATATACGTTCATTAAATCAGTGGTGGCATGGAATGCATCAGAGGCTTTATTAGTATGTCCTAGCAAAGGTATCATGTCCAGTACAGTGCCTGCAATCAGGATTACTACTTGTGATTGTATACAGTCATTCTTCAGGATCCATCCATTTTCTTCAGGTTCCAGATTGAAAAATTAAACAGAGATATAAAGGCTACCACTCCTCTATCCTTTTATTTTTTATTATTTAAAAAAAAAATTTGGAATAAAATTTATAGTTGATTTACAATGTTGTGTTAGTTTCTGCTGTACAGCAAATTGAATCAGTTACACATATACATATATCCACTCTTTTTTAGATTCTTTTCTGATATAGGCCATTACAGAATATTGAGTAGAGTTCCCTGTGCTATACAGTAGGTCCTTATTCGTTATCTATTTTATATCTAGTAGTATGTATATGTCAATCCCAATTTATCCCTCCCCCTTTACCCCCGGTAGCCATAAGTTTGTTTTGTACATCTGTAACTCTATTTCTGTTTTGTAGATAAATTCATTTATACCCTTTTTTTAGATTCCACATATAAGTGATATCGTATAGTGTTTGTCTTTCTCTTTCTGACTTACTTCACTCAGTATGGTAATCTCTAGGTCCGTCCATGTTGCTGCAAATGGCACTATTTCATTCTTTTTAATGGCTGAGTAGTATTCCATGTATATATATGCCATATCTTCTTTATCTAGATTTTTAATGGTGTCACTGATCTCAGCCATACCCTCTGTCGTGATGGTAAGATATTGTTCTGATTTAGTATCATTTTCAGGTGATTTCAGGGGTTTCCATTTGGTCTTCCCTAATATTGATAGTTCTTACTTCACAGGCCAGGGACACAATGTAGGGCTTACTCCAACTTTCAAGTATATCAATTTCAGTTGTGCATGTGGGGACTGGAAAAATGTTTGTAGACCCAGTGAGCCCATTGTGAGCCATACCTTAGCCAGTATTCTATTTATTTGGCTTTGTAGACCCAGTGAGCCCGTTGTGAGCCATACTTTAGCCAGTATTCTATTTGTTATTTGGCTTCTAAGTTACCAGTCTAGTGGGAGAAGAGAGTGTGATGACACTGAGGGTCTCCATGTATCAATGTCCACTGTGATTAGTAGTACTATA
Source organism: Globicephala melas (assembly GCF_963455315.2). Taxonomy (NCBI): domain Eukaryota; kingdom Metazoa; phylum Chordata; class Mammalia; order Artiodactyla; family Delphinidae; genus Globicephala; species Globicephala melas. The sequence continues at coordinate 7,443,162 of NC_083335.1, read as the reverse complement.
AATGTCTTATTATTACCCTTTTCTCACTGTACAGTCACCTAAGTCAAAGACCCTAGGTCCTTCGGGGGAAAGACTTTGAGAATCATCATGGGATATATATTGCCGTGGTATTTAGGGGTCTTCTTCCTAGGGACCTGTCCATCTCTTCAGTCACTGGATTCCAGATCTGAACATTGATTCAGGTCTAAGCAAGAGATCGTGACTTTTTATTGAGTCAACTACACTCAGCCTCTTGCTTCTCCATATTATTTTTAAAAATTTTTACTTATAGATATTAAGTGGTACTTTTGTTGGTTGCTTGTCTACTTTGCCTCTAGAGATGCTGTGCTCAACTTATTTCTCTGACTCCCTATGGGTCAAGCCCCCTTGGCTGCCCTTCAGACCTTGTTGGTCATCACGGTATTTGTGGTATCATGGGTTCTAGCATTTAAGTGCTGCAACCTGATCTCTGTTGTTTTTAGGCCCCATCATCCTCATGGATATTAATAAGTTAAGCTCCATGACTGCCTTTTCTACCATCATTCCTGGCTTGCAAAATAAAATAAGCATTGAATTCCTTAGTGATGCTGGAGCCCTTCTCTCAGCACATTCCTGATGGCCTTGGCAAATAGTATGTCCACTTGGGCCTTCCCTGGATCATAAGACTCTGATCTTCCAGATTCACATGCCCAGTTCTAACAGCCTTTTTTCCTTCCTCCACTGTTTTCCAGTGCTAATCGGGTATTTCCATTAAGTATTGACCATAGCTTTTTCCTGGCTTCTGATAGCCCCCCCAACAGCAAGTTTGCTCCATCCTCTGGGACCTGGCGAGAGTGTCCCATGTCCAAGTCAGTATCCTCAAGTTAACAAATTATTGCCTATCCAGTCTCACATTCTGGTCCTCTTGATCAAGTACCTTCAAAATCCAATTTTAGGGGTATGACCCTGGCCCCTGCTGATTATTTTAGTTCTTCACACATATATCTTCCCTTCCTTATAGACCTAGCATATCCCCAGTCAGGTTATACTGGGATTTAAGTCTGGTTATGGGACTAGCAGCCAAGAGAGGAGGTGGGAGCAGATCCTGAGGGAGGTACCAGTTGCCTTGTGAATCTTACAACATAGCAGATGTACTAGTTCTTTTGGGGGGAGGTATGAGCTACCTTTGCAACCCTAGAAGTTCTAGGTGTCAAGTAGTTGCATACCTCAGGGTATATCTTCATGCCATGTGTCAGGACTCCAGAACTCTGATCTTTGCATAACTGACCATCTTTGGCTAACCACTGAAACATTTCTGGATCTCTGGTACTTTCACACTTGGGTCTTCAACCCGATGTTCCCCTATGTCTGCTCTTGCACTATATGTGATAAGGGCCACTTTATATGCTACCACCAATCAACAAGGGTCTCTGGCTCTCACACTAAGCTATTAATTGCTTCTTAACATCTTTCACTCTCTCACTATCCTTCTGCAGTCGTTGGATACAACTTAGCATTAACCAGCCAACTGCTATTTTGTGCACATGTACAATATTCTCCAAATACCTACATCATTACACTAACACAAAAGTCTCCTTCCTGCACTGGGATATTTTCCCAAATCACCTGCTGAGAAATATTTTGCAATTGAGTCATCAACTTGTGCTAGGGACTACCTATGCCTTACCTACCAAACAGACCCCACCTTTTCATCTTCTGGGCAATGGATAAGCCAATACCGAAACCTCATCTTCTTGCCTGTTTCTCAGACTACCCTATTTTTGGTACCACTTTTATTAATCTGGGTCCTCTAAAAGGCAGAGTCCAAGATAGCATTAAACATGCATGGATTTTACTAGAGTAAACACTTGTGAGAAGAAATGAGGAAGGAGCTAAGAAAGGCTGAGAGATACCAGTGTAGGTTTGCCCTAGAGTGGAGGAAAGAAGGAACAAAGGAAGTTTGAGTTTAAGCTCGTCAGACAGTGCAGCCTAAGGAATGTTGAGCAAGGTCATAAGGGAATTCTTAAGCCAAAGTTATCTATCAGAGGAATCCTGTATCCCCCATAAATATGCCTGCTTTAATAATCCTGTTGCACTCAGCCATTGGCTGGGAGCTGTCTGTGAAAAGTAAAGCCTCTGCACAAGTACGTGGATGGACTTCAGAGCTCAACATCTGAGCACTTGGTCAATTACACTCCTTGTAATTAGATGTCTGGGAGGAGCATTTTCATGGCTGCCATTATTGAGAAGGTTGGAGTGATGGAGAAAAGACTTGGGAGGATGAAAAGGAAATAAGCAGTCCTGTGTTGAACGTTGAATATTACTTTTGAGATAACCATTAGATATTCAATTAGCGATATAGGTAGACAATGGAATATTTGAGTTTGGAATTCAAAAGAGAGATGTGGACTATACATATACCTTTGAGATTTGTGAATGTAACTGATGCTTAAAGCCATGGGAATAAATGAGATCACTTATGGAAAAAAAAAACAGAGGGAAATGTGGCCAAAGATAGAGTTGAGAGGAATTCCAACCTTTATAAGGAGGAGGAAAAAATAACAGACGGTGCAAAGGAGTAAGCAGTGAGGTAGAGGGAAAACCAAGACAGTACATTGTCAAAGAGGTTGAGAGAGGAGTGTGTTTCCAAAAAGAGGATGTGATTTCCTGTGCACCTGGTTCTGAAAGATCAAGTAAGAATAGAGAAAAAAGGGTCCTCAAATTTTATAGTTCACTATGGCTCCTTTATTTCCTTCACTATCAAGAAACTCAGGGCCTATTTCTGTGCCCACTTATGACTGTGAGCAGCTATTTACTAAGTACTTAATCTATGCCAAGCATTTAGCAACATATATTGACCTGCCACAAAATAAGCAGCATCTCCTGAAGCTGAAGACCATCTTAAACTACCAGCAGTCTCCAACCTTCAGGAGACACGTGTTGTAGTAGATAGAAGCAAAAGGCCATATGGTAAGACAAAGGAAGAGGCACATAACTCAGCTTTAACAGCTGAAAGGGAGCAGGGTCAGGGAAGACTTCCTGGAAGAGGCAAAACGTGAACTGAGTATTAAGATGGTCTCTGTCTAATCTTGTCTCATTTTGCACTATTTAAGTGTGACTAAGCCTTAAGTCATTTTGAAAGTAATCATGACACACATTATACCTAAAACAATCTCTCTAGTACCTTTTGAGTGTAGACAGTTAGATTATATGTGCAGTAAGTACAGTGGTTTCCTGAGATGGCACCAGGATGTTTGGTGCTGGCTTGGATCTTATTTTCACGGGCCATTTTCTTTTTGTTTCATCAAAAACTTATTTTAAGGCAGTACGGTCAATGTCAAAATAGTCACTCCCACTGTTTCCTTCAGGAGCCTTTCACTTGGCACCACGGTGAAATGTCTCCTCACCCCAAGCTGTTCCTCCTAAAGGAAGTTAAAAATAAAAAGGAAAGTGGTTATTGAGGAAGATTCATTTTAGGAGGAAAAATAGGATCCCAATAGTGTGAACTGTGTAAACTGGGCACTGCACTGGTTTCTGTAAATGATGGACACTTACATAAGTGCCTGGAGGTCACAGGAAAATGAGTTGTTCTGTTTGTATAACTAAATGTTACCTAACCTTCAACTTCCCCCTCTTCCTTCAAACAGTTAAAAGAAGGAAGAAAGAAAGATTAATTTATTATCAACAGTTCTTGCCATATTATTTCTCAGAATAATTTTGAAAGTTATTGCTTATGAAATACAAATGTTTATCTTATATATTTCAAGTAAGAAACATAGCAAGGATGTTTACTGAGGACCAGAAACCTGGAGTATTACGGGTCCTTTTCCAACCTCCCGTCAAAACCTCTCCTATAGAGCTATACTCTATACTCTAAGTATTTGGAAATCCCTGTGATCTCTATCCAACCTTCACATACCCTGCCTGAAGACTTCTATACCTGCCTACCATTTCTTAGATGTAACCTTAGGTCTGAAATGATTGTGGAAGTCATCAGCTTCCCCAGCGTTGGAGAACTGTAGATTGTAAACTTTGTTCTCCATTAGACTGGTTCAGGTTCCCCTCTTTTTAGCTATCGCGGCACCCGGCCCAATGCACTCTTCTTCCTGCATTCCATCTGTTCGCTTCTTGGGATTCATCACAGAATTTTAGCTCTTGGTATTTGCCACAGGAATACAAGATCCACGAGGGCAGGGGATGTTTCTTATTCACAACTTTATCCATTTCATCTAACACAATCTGAGTACATATCATTCATTCAGTAAATATTTAGTAAATATTGGAATAGAAAAAAGGAAGAAACTTAATTAGGATTCATCCAGTAAGACTTCCTATCCCTGTCCATACGGAGATTTGTCTGGATTTGACACTTATTGCCATTTTTTAGACATAAGTCTAAATCTCTAAGGTTCCCATCACCTAGTTATTCAATCATGTACTAAACCAGGTACTGCTGTGAAAGGATGTGCAGATGTAATTAGGTTGGTCATCAGATGATCTTAAGAGGAGAGCCTGAATTATCCAGGTGGCCTCAATGTAATCACATGATATAAGTAGGAGAGGAAGGCCAAAGAAAGTCAGAGATGCATCAAAGGAAGAGGCAGGAGAGACGCGGCAGAAGGGTAAGTCAAAAATATTCCAAAAGTGAGAAGGATTTGGTGTGCCATTGCTGGTTTTGAGATGTAGGGGGCTATGTGTGAGAATGAAGAAACTTTTCTGTTCCTGGTTGGCTGAGTTGTGTTTGTTTGTTTGTTTTTAAATCATGATAGGCATTGGATTTTATCAAATGTTTGTTCTACAATGGCTATGTGGTTTTTCTTCTTAACCTTGTTGATATGGTGCATTACATTAATTGACCTTTCAATGTTGAACTAGTTTTGCATACCTAGAATAAAAGCAACTTGCTCATGGTAATTATTCTTTGCCACGTTCGATTTTCAAATATTTTGTTGATGAATTTGGCAGCTTTGTTTGAGATATTGACCTACAGTTTTTCTTCCTTTTCCTTTTTTTCTTTCTGCGATATTAGGGTAACCCTAGCTTCATAAGGTGAGTTAGGGAGTGATTCTTCTTCAACTTTCTGGAAGAAATTGTGTAAATTTGCAGTCTATTCCTCTTTAAATATCTGGTAGAAATCTCCTGTAAACCATCTGGGCCTGGAGATCTCTTTGCAGGAGTTCTTTAATTGCAAATCAACTTCTTTAATGGTTAGAGGACTGCTCCAATTGCCTGTTTCATCTTGGTTGAATTTCAGTAGTTGGTGAGTTTGTGGTTTGCAAGAAGTTTATCCATTTCTCCTCAGTTTCCAGTTTATGTGCGTGTGTAGATTTGTTTACAACATTCCCTTATTATCATTTATATTATCCTTATGACTGCAGGATCTGCAGTGATATTACTTTTTCCATTCTTGATGTTGGAATTCTATCTTTTAAAAAATTGTTGGGCTTCCCTGGTGGCGCAGTGGTTGAGAGTCCGCCTGCCGATGCGGGGGACATGGGTTCGTGCCCCGGTCCGCGAAGATCCCACATGCTGCGGAGCGGCTGGGCCCGTGAGCCATGGCCGCTGAGCCTGCGCGTCCGGAGCCTGTTGCTCCGCAACGGGAGAGGCCACGGCAGTGAGAGGCCCGCGTACTGGGGAAAAAAAAAAAAATTGTTGGTCTCTTTAGAGGTTTGTCAATTTTATTGATATTTTTTAAAAAACAGCTTTTTTGTTTCATTGACTTTTCTCCATAACTCTTAATTTTCAATGCACTAATTTCTGCTCCTTTTGTTTACTTTCTTCTATTTGCATAGAATTTATTTTGCTCTTACTTTCCTAATTTCTCAACGTAGGAAATTACTGATTTGAGTGTTTCTTCCTTTCTAATCCAAGGATTTAGTGTTGCAAATTTACCTGTGTGCACTGCTTTAGCTGCCTCCTATGTAATTTGATATATTGTATTTCGTTATCACTGAGCTCTATGTATTTCTGTTTTCTTTAAGAATTATTCTTTGACCCAGGGATTATTTAGAAGTGTTGTTTAATTTTCAAGTCTTCAGAGTTTTTTTCAGTTGTCTTTGACTTCTATTTTGATTCCACTGTGGTTGGAGAACACACACTATATGCCTTTCGGATCTGTTGATTGCTTTTTTCTCATTTGTGTTGTAATTGTTTTTTCCGGGTTCTTGGGATGATGGGTAATTTTTATTTTTGTATCCTGGCTTTTTGGAATGTTGCTATAAACTGAATGTTTGTATCCCCCGGAAGTTCATATGTTGAAACCTATCCCCTACGTGATGGTATTTGGAGGTGAGGTCTTTGGGAAGTGATGAGGACATAAGGGCAGAGCAGGATATATGCCCTTATTAAAGAGGCCCCAGAGAGATCACTCGCCCTTTCCTCCATGTGAGAACACAGTGAAAAGACTGCCGTCTATAACCCAGGTAAGCAGGCCCTTACCAGACACCAGATCTGCTGGCACCTTGATCTTGGACTTCCTGGCCTCCAGAAAGGTGAGAAATTCTTATTGTTTATAAGCCCCCTAATCTATGGTATCCTGTCATAGCAGTCTGAACAGACTAAGAAAGATGTCGAATTCTAATACTTTGGATCATATTTAATATTTCCTCTTAGCAGGGAATTTCCCTGTAAAGGTGCAGTTCAAGGTTCTGGTGGGTGTGTGGGTTCAACTTCCCCCTGGGCGTCACCAACACCTCTGCAGCAAAAGTGGAGTCCTGACTCATAGAGCCTCATTACACATGGATGGAGTGGAAATTCCGCTCACCCCTTGGCCTAGACCCCTTCACAGAAGCTGGGCACCAACTCACAATGCCCTGTTCCTTCTTTGTGGTGTAAGCTCAACTCCACACTGGGCTCATGCCACCGAGGGAGGGGGAAGTAAAGTTGTTAAGCTCCCCTTGCAACACCTCCTTATACCTCACTGATGCTGCTTGGGTGTGGGTACTCGGTCTCTTATCCACTGGCACAAGGGTAGGGAGAAGCACAGGCATGCTGCCTAGCACTGCCTCATACCACATTGTTCAGTCTGTCTGTTGCCACCAGTTGGGTGTGGATGTTAAGTTCCCCATTGGGCCCCACTGACACCAGCAGTGGGGGACGACATCGTGTCCACTCTACTCACACCAGCTGTTGAGTCTTGTTGCTGCCAATTCAGGGTCGATGTTCAGCTACCTGCTGGATCCTGCTGACACCTGGGACAGGCGGGAGGGAAGAAGAGTGCTCATTTGCTCTGACTCGCGAATCCTCACGAAGTCTCCTTGCTGCTAGGTGGGAATTGAAGCTTAGCTTGCTGAATTTTGCTGACAGAGTATTACCTAATTCTACTGCGTAGGGGTTGGAAGATCAGCTCCTTACTCAACTGCACCTACACTAACTTAGCCGGGCAATCAGACCATCACCTGCTTCTCTAAGAACGGGCTGGATCATCAAATCTCTTTGTTTCACCAATACTGCATCACTGGGGGAACCAGGACACTTGCTGGCTGTTTCTGTGCTGTGTGGGGAAATGTTGGGAATATCGGCTTCCTGCTTAGGTGAGCTGAAACCAGAGAGGGGGTGTGCGTTTGCCATTGGTGTCTGGCTGGAGCCAGATGGGTATTGTCAAAAAGATTTTCTGTTCTTAAGCCATTACATTTCAAGTCCTTGGGCTTGGAGGAACAGGCTTTTTAAAAATCATTTTTATCTGTGCCTGTTATTTGGGTTGAAGGCTTAAGTGCCCTGTTTAGGATACATGGAAACAATAAGGAAACCGAGTGAACACACTGCCATGTCATTCCTCAAGTCTCAAAGCCTCTATGCAATCTTCTTTCAACCTTTTAAAGACTTTTAGAGCCTTCCATTTTCCTTTTGTTGTGGGATTTTTAGTTGTCAGAGGGGAGACCTGGAATATGGGGATCTTGGCTAGGACCACAAGCCTGTCACGGCTCCTGTCATAATCCTTGATTTTAATATCCCCATGAATGATCTTCCCAATACCCAGGCCTCAGTTTCTTAACTTCTTCACCAAAGGATCTTGTTCTCCACCCCACCTTCGCCACTCACTCCCATAATGCTATCCTAGAGAGTGTCATTGCCAGTCAACTGCCACCCCTCCATAAACTCCATTTCATAAATCTCAATCTGTGACCAACAACCCCTGTTTTTTCAGGTCACCCTCTCTACTGCACACTTTTAACCACATTTAGCCCCCATTGGGACCTCTAATCCATTGATCCTGCCACCTTTTTCTTATCCCTCACCCACCTCATGTTCTTATTTCCCTCATTCCTCGGCGTCAATTCCAAGGTCAGTCATTATAATCACTTACATGCTTATACACTCAAATTTCTTTTTCCCCTTGCCCTCTCTAGCCATCAAGGAAAAAACAAAATCCTGTTTAACTTAGACTATTCTCCACCTACACTCATGCAGCTGAACATGGCTGGTGGAAAACACTTAATCATGCCAATGGAACTCACTTAAAAGTCATAACACCTGTCCTCAAGTGCACTTTTAATGCTGCCTGGAAGTACTACCACTTTTCCATAGGCTACTTCCCTATACGTATTCCTACCTCACCAAGAAAAGACAAGCAATCAGAAGGCACCTTCCACAAGCCCCCAGCATCATTATCAAACTCCCTGCATCTGTCTCTCTTTTCTCCCGTTACTACAGTTGACCTTCTTTACTAGAGTAATTCCCATTCCCCTTCACTTAGCTGAAGACATACTTCCAGAAATTCTTCCCTCTCTTGAATTATCTTTCTCATTATTACATATTTCCCTTCAGCATAAAATATGCTATAATATCTGTCATGTTTACCAAACCTTCCTTGAGACTCTATATCTCCCTCCAGCTTTTTCCAAATTGCTCTGTTCCCCCTTATATTAAAACTTCTTGAAATCATTATTTATACTTGCTGTCTACAATTTCTCTTCCTCTCAACCTGACTAGAGTGGGTTCAGGAGGGAAATCACTTGAACTTGCTCCTGTTATGGAGACCAATAGTACATATCTGTCTGTATTCACAATCCTCATTATGAAAGTTTTCAAACTCATAGAAAAGCTCAAAGAATAATAAACATGTGACTAAACTCACACTGAACAAATGTTAACATTTGCAGTTTTGGCTTTGGATTTTTATATATTAAAAAACAGGGCTTCCCTGGTGGCGCAGTGGTTGAGAGTCCACCTGCCGATGCAGGGGACACGGGTTCGTGCCCCGGTCCGGGAGGATCCCACGTGCTGCGGAGCGGCTGGGCCCGTGAGCCATGGCCGCTGGGCCTGCGTGTCCGGAACCTGTGATCCGCAATGGGAGAGGCCACAACAGTGAGAGGCCTGCATACCACAAAAAAAAAAAAAAAAAAAGTAGATACACAGTTGAAACCTACTTTATTACCATCCCTGATCCCTTTCTTCATCTCTGTCCAGATTTAACGGCTCTCCTGAAGCTAGATGTGCCTTCTTATCCACATTTTTAAATACATATATTATATAGGCATTTATACATAGAACAAATAATCCTATATGTGGTTTATGGCTAAAATTTACATAAATGTGTTACTGGGTATTCTGCATATTAGATTTTTGCAAAAATGTTCAATTAGTATGAAATTTGCCTGTGATTTTCCTTTCTTAGATGATCCTTACCTGGTTTTGTATGGAGGTTGAATTGGCTTCATAAAATGAGTCTGGCAGCTCTTCATGATCTCTACTCTTAAACTCTAACCTGTACAAATTATTTATCCTTAGAATGTTCATTAACAATAACCTGGTGCTTTATTACAGATTTTTTAATACTAATGAAATTTTCCAATGATTATAGGTCTCATGGTTTTCTATTTCTCCTTGAGTCAGTGTTGATAGTTCACCTTTTTCTAGAGAACAGCTTGTTCTCTTGCTGCTCTTTCCTAGATGTCCATTTGTTATGAGGACAAATTATCAGGGCTACTTCTGAGAACCCTTTACCTGAGTTACTTTTTCTCTTCCCATTTTCCTCCCACATTATCATCACTCAGGTGTTTTTAGCTTAGTCGTGTTTGATCTTAAAGCCTTTGTATATTTATTGGAAATCTGTAATTTCCATTAATACTTACTGTCTATAGAGTTACTTAAGTTAATTTATATTGGGCTTATCACTGGTTAATGGAAAAGTTTCCTGTCAGATATAACATGGCTAAAGTTTCTGGATTAACAGTGAATAATATGTAATTAATCTCTGATATATAGAGAAACAAATGTATGTGTGGGTAAGGGAATACTCAATTAAAACAAAATTATGTACATATGTATAATACACACAGAATTCATCAGCATTACTACCAATTTGTGCAACTCAGATTAAGATATAATCAGTATCTTTTCACTATGTAAATACATCATGAAAACGTAAACACTTATGCAATGTACATTCATACCATCCTTTCAGAAGGCAATTTATATCTACTAAAACATTTGTTATAGAATATATTACAAGAGAATAGTTGAAAAGATGGACTAAATAGCTCTATGCTGCTTATACAATAAAGTGAACAAAAATTAAATATAGAACAAATTAAATTTTAGAATCATTTTCACTCCAGAATGATAAAGAACTTATTAAATTATTCATTATTAAGGTTATATAGAAAAACAGGAAGGTGTTCATGAAATGTTATTGAACATATTTATCTTTTTACATTCTTGCAACTATTTAAATATATATATATATATATAGAGAGAGAGAGAGAGAGAGAGAGAGAGCGCGCGCGCAAGAGCATATGGGTGAAAACTAGATGTAAGCCCATGGAAATAAAATTGCATTGGATAGGAGGGTTTATAAGTACTTTGGTAGGGATTGCCACTTAATATAAAGGGTTGCCTTAATTAAGTTTTGGGCTATTAGCCAACCAAGAAGTTACATTTTTAGTTCAGTCTTCCTTGAGCCTCTAAGAGGTTTAATTTCAGGTGAAACCCAAGTTTATATTTTTAAATAATTCTATACTGATAGGAAAGCCTATTTCTGTACTCTCTTCAGTTACAACAGTCTGTCAGTCTCCTCTTGAACCAGTAACATACTTCCTTAATTACTGCAGCTTCATAATAAATTTTAATATCTAGTAGGGCTGATATGCCCAATCACTCTCCTTTCTCAGAATTTTGCTGGGTAATCTGTACTGTTTATTTTCCACATAAATTTTACTCTCATTTTGTCAAGTTCCCAAATTGTTTAAATTTCAAGTGCTATTGCATAAAATTTGTAGTGTAATTTGGAAGAATTAGCACTATTGCTATGTGGTATCTCCCTAACCAAAAGCAAAATATGCTTCTATATTTATTCATGTCTTCTTTTGTGTCTCTTACCTGAGTTTTATAGCTTTCTTCATACAGTATCTGTGCATTTCATATTGAGTTTACTTCTGTGTGTTTCACATTTTGTGGATGTTAGAAATTGGAGGTTTATTTAAATTTTAAGCTAGTTATTGCTTATCAATTGTAAAACTGTTGATTTCTGTGTATTAGTTAAGAAGACACTTTGATGAACACTTTTGTAGTAGTAGATTTAGTTTATTCTTTGGATTTGCTGAAAGACAAATCCTATCATCTGCAAGTGATATTAATTCAGATTATTTTTCTAATTCAGTTTCCATACTTCAATTTTAATCAGTCCTTGATCCCTTGATCTCAGTAAAATCCTGTTGATCACTAAAGTCACTGAATTGTAGAACACATGTTATTGATGTCACCACAGAGTGGCCATTAATTAAGCAGGCCATATGGTGTGCTAGAGTAGGCCAGACAGTCCTGGGTTTATGGCCAAGGATTTCTGAAACCCTATACTGCACACAAACTCTAAGATCTTATTGTGATTCTTCAATAGAGATGAAAAGCACACTGAACATGTCAATTTAACACTTAAGTGTCCTCATTTTCTATATGGTAAAAATAAAATCTTAGTGAAATATTAGTAGCCTAAAACCTGTTTAGTAAAACTTTGATATGACATCAAAAGCACAGGTAACAGAAGCAGCATAAATTAAGTAGGACTACATCAACTTTAAAAACTGCTTAGCATAGGAAAAAAATCTAGAGTGAAAAGGCAACCTATGGAATGGGAGAAAATATTTGCAAGCAGTGTATCTGATAACAAATCAAATAACCTAATTAAAAATTAGGCAAAGGGCTTGAATAGACATATCTCCAAAGAAGATATACAAATGGCCAACAAGCACATAAAAGTATGCTCAGCATCACTAAGCATCAGGGAAATAGAATCAGAACTACAATGAGATGACCTCAGACACTCTCAGACACACCAGATATCAGTGGATAAAGGAAATGTGGTATAAAGAAAATGTAGTATATATACAAACACTGGGATGTTACTCAGCTTTAAAGAAAGCTTGTCACATGCCACAACATGGATGAACCTTTAGAAAATTATGCTAAGTGAAATAAACCAATCGCAAAAGGACCAATACTGTATGAATCCACCTATGAGGCATCTAAAGTAGTCAAATTCATGGAAACAAAGTAGAATGGTGGCTGCCAGGGGCTGGGGAGAGGGAAATAGGGAATTGTTGTTCAACAGATACAGAGTTTCAGTCATGCAAGATGAAAATTCTTGATCTATTGTCCAATAATGTGCATAGTTAACAATTTTTAATGTACAACTAGAAGTTGTTGGGCTTCCCTGGTGGCACAGTGGTTGAGAGTCAGCCTGCTGATGCAGGGGACGCAGGCTCGTGCCCCGGTCTGGGAAGATCCCACATGCCGCGGAGCGGCTGGGCCCGTGAGCCATGGCCACTGAGCCTGCGCGTCCGGAGCCTGTGCTCCGCAACAGGAGAGGCCCGTGTACCACACACACAAAAAATAAATAAAAACTAGAAGTTGTTAAAAGGGTAAATTTATGTGTTTTTACCACAATAAAAAAATGCAGTAAAAGAAGCCATTTTTATGGAGGAATGGAAACTTTTCTCCATGACACTCACTCTGAAATCATTGGTGGGCTCGTTGTTTCCTTAACTAATGGCCAAATAGACAAATGGAGCCCATGTGGAAGGGAGCTAGCCAACTGCATTGGCAAGAAGAAAATAAACAGGAGTTTCAAACATTATTTTCACTATGATTAAAAAACATTCAAGGATCATTAAATATAATGAACCACCTCCTCTAGAAATGGTCTTCTCTTGGCTAACGTGATGTCATACTCCAGATTTCTCGACTTCATCAAACCTTTATCTGTCTTTCACTGATTTTTTTTCTTTTTCTGTGTCACTATTCAAATGCTCCAGGGCTACATCTTGAGCCCTCTTCATACTTTATGCTCTCTATCCTTAAGTGATCTTATCCATCTCCTTTGCTTCAGATACCATCTATATGCTAATGGACGCCTAAAGTTATCTCTGTGCTTTATCTCTTCACTGAGTTACAGATTCAAATCCAAAAGGCTTCTCAAAGGTCTCCACTTGCACGCTTTATAGGGATCTCAAAAATCTACTCAGTTAATAAAGCCAGAAATCTGAGTCATCCGCTCTTTCTCATTCTCACTTTCAGTCCATCGAGAAATCATGTTTGTTCTATTTCCCAAACTCACCTTCTGTCAACTCTCTATCATTGTCAGCATACTAGTGCAAGCTGTAATGGTTTCAAATCTAGACGGGTCAATGTACCCATGCCTATGGTGTACCATCATTAACTACTTCAATTATTCCTTTTAACCATTCTCTATCAGTAGCCATCTCCCCCACATCATTATTCTCTACCACTGCAATGCATTTTTTTCTTCATAGTAATTGTTTTTATTACCCCTTTCTCACTGGGTCTTAAGTTTTGCGTGGACAGAATCTACATATGTTTTGCTCAGCTTTAAAGCCTCAACATCTAGCACTGTGCCTGGGTCATAGTAAGTGTTAAATGAACAGCTGTTGATTAAAACAATAAATACTTGAGCACTTACAATATTATAACAACTGTGGGTGGTACTTCATATGTTATCTTCACCATAATGCTATGAAGTAGTCATGGAAAGAAATTTCCATTTTTAAAATGAGTGAACTGAAATTAATGTCATATGTCCACAGCCACACAGCTATAAAATATAATCTTGAAATTGAGACTTATTTGTGTTTGGTTGCAAAGCAGTTTAGAATGTACCACACTGGTATAGGATAAAACACCAGAAGTCTAGAAACAAGGTTTTGGTTTGGCAACTACCATTATACTACTTTTGTGATCTTGGGCAAGATGTGTAATCTTTCATGGCTTTCATTTTCTCAAGTACTGTAATGAATCTGAACAATTATAAAGTAGTCAAATTTTATATGAACAATAACATTTATATGGTTTTATATCTTCCAGTATTTCTCTAATGCTATTCGTACTCAAGGAATGATGTCCTCTCAGCTTTATTTCATGATCCACTCTAGTAATATTGAAGATTGGAAATTGGACAATAGATAGACAATTGTAGTATGTTTCTGGTCCTATCAATTCCCCTTTTCATTGGAAGTTAAGGGTTTCATTTTGAACATGTAGAGAACCTTAGTTGTTTTGTTCCTTCAGATGCAAGTTTTTCATCAGGATACCCAGGTCAAAATGTACTCATATGAACAGAAAAAATCTATTAACACAAATTATATTAGAAAACAACATATATGGGCTTTTGTAAATCACCCAACATATAAATAGCAGCACAATCTTTATAATTTTTATAAAGAGTTTAGTGTGACCATCAAATGTATTTGCAGCCCCCAGTGATGTTGCTCATCATGTCAGTACTGCTAACTACTTCTCTCTCTAAGGCACGAATCAGAAAATATGGTTAGCATGGCTCTTTTCTGAATCAGAGCAGAGAAAAGAAAGCCACAACCCAGAGAGGCAAATTAAGATACTAACTAAGCCACATGAAGGATGTCATTAACAAGGCACTAAAACACTAAAGGTTACAACTTGGATTTAAAAATTTTTACCTAACCTCTGATTTTTCTGGTTATAGTAGAAAATATAGTAGAATATGACAGATTAAACAACACTATTAACTCTGCTCCTATCCTATCCAAGTTCCACTAAAATTAGAATAAAGGAAAAAAATATTCAAATACAAAAATATGGATAATATGGGTGAGAACATGATCCTGAAAATGAATTGTTTAAAAGTTAAGCAAGACGGAGAGGTACGTGGTTACTGAATTAGCGTAACAAACACAGGTGAAAACCCTGTCTAGCAGCACAGGCTGCAAACAAGTTATCTTTCTTAGATATGTAAGTTTCTCCACAGAAAAATGCTTCAGCCTCCTGTTTGGGGATCCAAACATAACACTGAAGATAGTCATCAGACTATAGGGGAAGAGAGCAAAAGAAGAAGGGAACGAAAAAGAACCACAGCAACCCCAAACAATGAACAAAATGGCAATAAGTACACACCTATCAATTACTTTAAATGTAAATGGACTAAATGCTCCAATCAAAAGACACAGGGTAGCTGAATGGATACAAAAATAAGACCCATATATATTGGCTACAAGAGACTCTGTTGAGACCTAAAGACACACACAGACTAAAAGCGAAAGGACCTTATACTTTTTTTTCTTATTTTTTAAATATTTTTTTAACATCTTTATTGGAGTATAACTGCTTTACAGTGGTGTGTTAGTTTCTGCTTCATAACAAAGTGAATCAGCTATAGATATACATATATCCCCATATCTCCTCCCTCTTGCATCTCCCTCCCATCCTCCCGATCTCATCCCTCTAGGTGGTCACAAATCACTGAACTGATCTCCCTGTGCTATGCAGCTGCTTCCCACTAGCTATCTATTTTACGTTTGGTAGTGTATATATATATATATATCCATGCCAGTGTCTCACTTCGTCCCAGCTGACCCTTCCCCCTCCCCGTGTCCTCAAGTCCATTCTCTACATCTGCATCTTTATTCCTCTCCTGCCCCTAGGATCTTCAGAACCATTATTTATTTATTTCATATTCCATATATATGTGTTAGCATATGGTATTTGTTTTTCTCTTTCTGAGTTACTTCACTCTGTATGACAGACTCTGGGTCCAACCACCTCACTACAAATAACTCAATTTCGTTTCTTTTTTAGGCTGAGTAATATTCCATTGTATATATATGCCACATCTTCTTTATCCATTCATCTGTTGATGGACACTTAGGTTGCTTCCATGTCCTGGCTATTGTAAATAGAGCTGCATTGAACAGTGTGGTACATGACTTTTTGAATTATGGTTTTCTCAGGGTATATGCCCAGTAGTGGGATTGCTGGGTCGTATGGTAGTTCTATTTTTATTTTTTTAAGGAACCTCCATACTGTTCTCCATAGTGGCTGTATCAACTTACATTCCAACCAACAGTGCAAGAGTGTTCCATTTTCTCCACACCCTCTCCAGCATTTATTGTTTCTAGATTTTTTGATGATGGCCATTGTGACTGCTGTGAGGTGACACCTCACTGTACTCTGGATTTGCATTTCTCTAATGTATAGGGATGTTGAGCATCCTTTCATATGTTTGTTGGCAATCTGTATATCTTCTTTGGAGAAATGTCTAGTTACATCTTCTGCCCATTTTTGGATTGGGTTGTTTTTTTTTTTTTTTGATATTGAGCTGCAGGAGCTGCTTGTAAATTTTGGAGATTAATCCTTTGTCAGTTGCTTCATTTGCAAATATTTTCTCCCATTCTGAGGGTTGTCTTTTCATCTTGTTTATGGTTTCGTTTGCTGTACAAAAGCTTTGAAGTTTCATTAGGTCCCATTTGTTTATTTTTGTTTTTATTTCCATTTCTCTAGGAGGTGGGTCAAAAAGGATCTTGCTGTGATGTATGTCGTATAGTGTTCTGCCTATGTTTTCCTCTAAGAGTTTGATAGTGTCTGGCCTTACATTTAGGTCTTTAATCCATTTCGAGTTTATTTTTGTGTATGGTGTTAGGGAGTGTTCTAATTTCATTCTTTTACATGTAGCTGTCCAGTTTTCCCAGTAACATTTATTGAAGAGGCTGTCTTCTCCATTGTATATTCTTGCCTCCTTTATCAAAAATAAGGTGACCATATGTGCATGGGTTTATCTCTGGGCTTTCTATCCTGTTCCATTGATCTATATTTCTGTTTTTGTGCCAGTACCATACTGTCTTGGTTACTCTAGCTTTGTAGTATAGTCTGAAGTCAGGGTGCCTGATTCCTCCAGCTCCGTTTTTCTTTCTCAAGATTGCTTTTGCTATGTGGTGTCTTTCGTGTTTCCATACAAATTTTGCAATTTTTTGTTCTAGTTCTGTGAAAAATGCCATTGGTAGTTTGACAGGGATTGCATTGAATCTGTAGATTGCTCTGGGTAGTAGAGTCATTTTCACAATGTTGATTCTTCCAATCCAAGAACATGGTATATCTCTCCATCTGTTTGTATCATCTTTAATTTCCATCAGTGTCTTATAGTTTTCTGCATACAGGTATTTTGTCTCCTTGGGTAGGTTTATTCCTAGGTATTTTATTCTTTTTCTTGCAATGGTAAATGGGAGTGTTTTGAAAGTACCTTATACTTAAGGGAACTAGAAAAAGAACAAAGCCCAAAGTTAGTAGAGGAAAAGAAATAATAAATATCAGAGCAGTAGTCAAAACAGTGTGGCACTGGCACAAAAACAGACATACGGATCAATGGAACAGAACAGAGAGCCTAGAAATAAACGCACGCACCCATGGTCAATTAATTTTCGACAAAGGAAGCAAGAATGTCCAATGGAGAAGAGACACCACCTTCAGCAAGTGGTGTTGGGAAAGCTGAACAGCCATGTGTAAATCGATGAAATTAGAACACTCCCTCATGCCATACACAGAAATAAATTCATATTTAAGTCTTCAAGTCATTTTAAGGCATGATACCATAAAACTCCTAGAAGAGAATTTAGGCAAAACCCTCTATGACATAAATTTTACAAGTGTTTTCCTAAGTCAGTCTCCCAAGGCAATGGAAGTAAAAGCAAGAATAAACAAATGGTACCTAATTAAACTTACAAGATTTTGCACAGCAAAGGAAACCATCAACAAAAGACAGCCTATGGAATAGGAGAAAATATTTACAAATGATATGACCAGCAAGGGGTTAATATGCAAGATGTATAAGCAACTCATACAACTCAACATCAGAAAACTCAACATCAGAAAACACAATCAAAAAGGAGCAGAAGACCTGAATAGACATAGCCATGTTGCCTTCCAAAATGTTAATACTACTTTAAACTCTTATCAACATGTTTTTGTAAGCAAAATAGTTGGTTAATAATGCTATGTTCTCGAATTTGAATGTTACATCACTGATTTGACAATCTGTAGAGTCATTTTTGTTCTTTCTGGTTTTGGATGCAAATTTTTATTCCAGCACTTTTATTTGGCTTGCTTATACTCTTCTGATATCTTATCCATTTTTCTTTAATACTCTGCACATTGAAATGACTTTTCCACCTTAGTCTCTTGTGCATTTATTTCATTTTATCACTTGCTTATCTAAGTTCCTTTTTTCTTGATTTAAAGTGATTATAGAAAGCAGGTGACCTCTAAAATTTTCTTATTAATTAGACGAAGTATTTCTCTAGCATAGGTGTGTTTTCTTTATCCCTTGACCATGAAATCTTTTCAAAGGCTCATTATTGTTTCTCTTTCATTAATTTTGAAATAATGAGTTTCATTCACATATCTGGTTTTCCATTAAACAATAGAGATTGTCTCTCTTTGATTACCCTTAGGTTCTACTTGGATGCTCCTAGCATCCTTTCTCTTTGATATTACATTGGAGTTTTACTTGAGATACTTAGCTGCTTACCATTATTTCTGAAGTCTGGTATACTTTAATAGCATGGTACTGCTAGACTGAGGAGGAGGTATCTTATTTCCCTCTTGCCTGGTTATCTGATTCTACAAAGGGATATTAACTTCTAGGGCCCAGCTATCTGATTCCACAAAGGAATATTAATATCTGAATACTTTGAAATAGTCCATAATTTTTCCCTCAAAGAAAGCCATGAAAGACAAACTACAACACAGATTGCCTTTTTTCCAGGATTTGTCATGTCAACACATTTGCAGAAAAAACTTTTAGCTTGAGAATGCTGTAAGACATATCCTGTATGTTCTGCTGTCTATTTCATGGCATTCCAAAAACATAAAAAATGGGGACATGTTAATGGTCATGATGGAGGCTAAAAGAAAAAAAGCCGTATGCTTCTTCTTCAGAAAGCAGTTCTGATATCATAGACCAGGGAGTTGCCTACTTTATTTGCGCAAAGTTCCTTAGTCAGTGGATGTGTACTTAATGGAATGTAACTGGGAATCTCTTCCTGTCTTATCTGTTGTCCTGTATTATGTATGAGTCCCCCATGCCTCTTTTATTTGTGGAATTTTTTCTGGGCTCTTTCAGGACCTGAATTAATATTCTTCACTTGCATTTCTAATATAGCTTTAGATATCTTTATGTGATTCTATAAATAGTTTATTTCAGAATTGGGGACTTACTTGGCTGTCATCTTTATATAAAAATCAAGGGAAATTATTTTGCAGTCAACACATAATGCATGATATCACTGCAAACATTACCATTGTTATAAAATACTTCCTGGACCAGAAGCAGGGAAAGAAAGTTTATGGAGAAACAAGTTTATGGTTAGAGCCTCACCTATGATCTTAGGATATCTAAAGAAGTTTTTTGGAACTTGGCAAAAGGATAGACAAGTTTTCTTGGGTCCCATCTAAGACCCATTCAAGTGGTGTCTGTTCTGGACTATCATGTCTCCTTTTTATTGATATATCAGGGTTTTACAGCTTATAGCCATTAGTTAGTCAAGATACCTTTTTTATTGCCATCCTTCAGATAAAGGATCTGCTCACCAAAAAATAATATAGTCTGTATTTTGATTGAATAATTTGCAGGCCATCTCAAAGTAAAGTCCTGGTTTGTCGGAAAATTCTGTTTTTCAATATAAACTGAAATACTGTGCTTAGAAATTTTGGTTTATAAAATTTAGTTTCTTACAATTGCAGAAATTGTGTTTAAATAGAGGCTTGGATGACCTGCACACACAAAAGAAGTGGCTTCCTTGGTGTCATTGTACTTTCATCACAGGAGCAACTTTTTTTCTACTCTAGGCTGACCTGAGTCTCCTGTTTGCTTTGAGAACATTTACTCTCTGTGGTAGAGGGTTAAGATATTTCCTTAGTTCCTGATTTTGGAGTTCTCCTTAGTTCATTTTAAGTAGGACCATTCTCTATCAGGGCTTCCCTGGTAGCGCAGTGGTTAAGAATCCGCCTACCGAGGCAGGTGACACGGGTTTGAGCCCTGGTCCGGGAATATCCCACACGCTGTGGAGTAGCTAAGCCTGTGCGCCACAGCTACTAAGCCTGCGCTCTAGAGCCCGTGAGCCCCAACTACTGAATCCTGCATGCCTAGAGCCCGGGCTCCTCAACAAGAGAAGCCACTGCAGTTAGAAGCCCGCGTACTGCAATAAAGAGCAGCCCCCGCTCGCTGCAACGGAAGAAAGACCGCATGCAGCAACAAAGACCCAGTGCAGCCAAAAATAAAATAAATAAATTTAAAAACGTTACCTATCACAGTATATGTGAATTCTCAGACAACTTTGGAAACTAAGGAGGTATGAGTTTAGGTATTCTGCCTGCTAGTTATATTTTAGAGACAGCCACAGCATTTTATTTTTAATTATAGTATATATCAAATCCTCAGTTTTATTCAGGACATTACAGTAAAGAGACATATGTTGGGTTTATAGGTGTGGTATAATCTTATATTAGGCTTTTATAAATACTGTCTACTAAAGGGGCACACACTGCAAACATTTTCAAAATCTGCCAAGGGGCAACTAATTCACTTTCTTAAAGCTGACTGAGTACTTTAGAATAGAAGCAGATGGCCACTCATTAAACTGCAGGTGTTGGCACCAGAGAATACCTTGCACAAGTGCATACAGAGAGTAATCAGTGGTATGTATACCACAAGTCAGTCGAGCTGTACTCTATCTAAGCACCAAAGACTTTGGCGATGCCGCCATTTTCTCCTGGCCTGTAGTTGGAGCTATAGAAACATTTTTTTACAGCTAGTTTGTACCAGTGGCTTTCTGCATATGTCAACTAATACAGTAACTCAAAGTAATTATTACTCTTGGCAGGTAGAATATTTCCTTTGATAATATTAAATAAGAATACATATATCATCTATCATCACAGATGTAAATCAAATTTAACATTTTGGAAAATAATAAGCTTATAATAGCAAAAAGTTCCATAATAGTATTATTTGGCACTATTCTAAGCAGTTTGCAAACACTAACTCACTTAATCTTTATAATAACCCAGTAAGGTAGGGGCTATTTTAGTCTGTTAAATACAGATGAGAAAATCAAGGCAGAGAGAGAAATTTAGTAGTGAGGGTGAGATTTATACCCAGGCACTCTGGCTTGAGTTTGTACTTAACCATGACATTTTGCTGCCTCTTGAAATCAAAACTGAGCCATTGATATAAATCATTGTTGAATTGTAACTTTATCATTAATTAAACAAATTGGATTTATTTTTCATGCTACATTTTTTATATTACTTGCATATATTCACTAAACATCACAAAATAATAGTTATTATTATTATCTATATAATAAGAATGTAGAGAATGTGAACCTAGTAGAAAAACGTGAGCAATAACATTGGCTCCACAGCACCCAGGATATTAGATACTGGATGGAGATGTCTTCTTTCTTGATCCCACTTTAATGGATTCTGTTTCATTATCCCTTTTTAATATTCTTGCTTCTGATATCAAGATACTAACATATCCTATTTTTAATGCACTATCAAAAGCATCACTTATTAATAGAGATTTATATAGTGACTTATTGTTTACAGAGTACTTTCATTCTAATTTTTTTCCATTTTTCTTCATAACAACCTTATTTTGAGAGATGGGACAAATGTCTTTTCAGGTGAAGGCAGCTGAGTTAGCATTTGAACCAAGGGTTGGACTAATTTCACTTGCCATATCCTTCCACAGTATCCTTCACAAAATAACTGGCTGCCTCTCTTCATAGCTTTCCTTTCACCTCTTCCCTCATGGAATGGAATGATGTAACCCTGCTTACTTCGTGTATTGATATTTAAATAATCTTGCAGGAGATATACTTGAATTTCTGATTGTATTAACTGTATGTTTAAAGTACACTTTATTTACAGCATATTATTTGGCCACACATCAAAGTGCCTTGTGTGTGGGTAGTGTTCATGAAATACATGAATGAGTGAGTAGATGTATGAATGAATGGCAGTTCAAGTTGTTATCATACATGCTTTTCAGCTAATGCTAAGTATTGAAGGGGCCCAAATCACTGTTTCACCTCTTGAAATGTTAATTCTTACGCCTTTGGCCAGCTACCTCAGTTGTTTCCAAGTTTATGAATTACCTTTGTTCCTTCTCTTCAAATTGCTCTGAATTTAAAAAATTGAAGTATGCAAAATGATAGATATATCTATAGTACCACAAAATGTCAACTACACTCTCATTTGTACATCATCTACTCAAATGATCTGGTTGACCTTTTTATTAGTGTATATGATCTCACTAAAATTAGGTTAGAAATGATGCCTACTCTTCTCAGGAATTTTTACAGCACTTCAAAATAATAGAAGGTATAGATGCTGGCACAGTGTACTTCTGACCATAGTTAGTTAATAGTAATCTGTGAAGAATGATTACAGATAGCTTAAAATGTAAAACAAAAGTACTTCATAGAAAATGCCAAGATTTCAAAAAGTTCTTTATTGCCTGCAATTAGGCAAGAGTCAACATAGATTTGGATCTAACTTCCAAGAGCTTTCTTTCTTTCTTTTTTTATTGTAAATTAAAAAAAAATTATTGACATATAGTTGATTTACAATGTTATGTTAATTTCTGCTGTACAGCAAAGTGACACCGTTTATATATATATACTATATATATATGTATCTATATATGTGTATATATATATACTTTTTCATATTCTCCATGCTGGTTTATCAAAGGATATTGAATATAGTTCCCTGTGTTATACAGTAGGACCTTGTTGCTTATCCATTGTATATATACTAGTTTGCATCTACTAATCTAAACTCCCAATCCTTCTCTTCCCCTCTCCCCTCCCACTTGGCAACCACAAGTCTGTTCTCTATGTCCAAGGGCTTTCTTGAGATGGAACTCAAACTATAGATACATGTGATTTAGATATAAATTTCTCAATGAAATATTATTGATTATATATAAATCATGAGGAAATGCTTAACCTTTAGATAGAAGATTAACAAGTGGGAGTATTTAATTTCTTCATTTTTAGTTACCATTAGAATGAAATCAGTGAGTCTGACAGATGCCAGCTTTGCTTTCCATTTCTGCTATTGCATATGAGAGATGTTAAATCCTTCCACACTATGTTACCTTTTTGTATCTGTTTTTTCATTTTTCACCAAATACTTCTAATAAATGATAAAGTTATTGTATCAAGGCAAATTAAATTAAAAACTAATTTATTGTGTATGCATTTATTATCACAATATAATACACGCTTTAGATACCCTGTCACCCTATACGCAGCCTAGAAGTTCCAGCATTATATTGAATGATTCTCCTACTTTATTCTGGATTTATGATGCTTGAATTTGAAATAAATGACAAAAATAACTGGATTTGTAGTAGACTGATCCTGACTCATTGAGCCCCCATTTTCCCAGCTGCAAAGTGGGGCTTTCCTATGTGTATCACAGGATTTTTATGAGAAGAAAATAAGTGCCAAGAATAACTTAAGCTCTGAAGTGCTATGAAAATGTGATGTCACTATTTAAAAGTAAAATGGTAATAAGACAACTTTAACTCCTCCAAATCAAAGATCTCATATATATATTGTTTAATATGTTAGCACCTTCAGAGCTAATACTTTTTTCTTTAATTTTTTTTCTTTTCTTTTTCTTTTTTTTGTTTGGCTGCGTTGGGGGTTTGTTGCTGCATGCGGGCTTTCTCTAGTTGTGGCCAGCTGGGGCTATTCTTCATTGTGGTGCACAGGCTTCTCTTTTGTGGTGGCTTCTCTCATTGCAGAGCACAGGCTCTAGGTGCACAGGCTTCAGTAGTTGTGGCACGTGGGTCCTACAGTGCGAGGGCTTCAATAGTTGCAGCATGTGGGCTCAGTAGTTGTGGCTCATGGGCTCTAGAGTGAAGGCTTAGTAGTTGTGACACACGGGCTTAGTTGCTCTGTGGTATGTGGGATCTTCCCGGACCAGGGATCGAACCTGTGTATCCTGCATTGGCAGGCAGATTCTTAACCACTGCGCTACCAGGGAAGTTCCAAAGATCTCACATTTTTAAGAGTAGTTTTATCAAGTTTTCTTTTCTAATCATAACAGTATTTTATAACATAAGTAGGTTCCACTTACACCCCTATATTTATAAATCACATTGATATCATTTTATTATTTAGAAGACAGTGGTAAAGTTTGAGTTGCTAATCAACCACATACCTCAGTGCTTGTGAGTTCAGTCTCTAGACTCCAAGAGAAGTGTGTTCAAGTTCAAGCTCTGCATTCCTCATCTTTGTAACCTTGGGCAAGTTACTATACCCACCTTGAACCTCAGCTTTTTCATCTGTAAAATAGGACTAATAGTAGGGCTGTTTTATATCTTGATAACATGTAGGCAAACTAATTCAATACCTGAGTCAAAGTAAGTGCTTCATAGATGTTAGTTACTGATTTTTTTTTTTTACATTTGGATTAACTGGGAGGAAAGTTTTGTGTTAAAGATGATGGTCAAGCAAAGGGCCCACTATTTCAAGACTATTTCTGTCTTTTTTGTCTATTCAATACAAATTTTTATTGTTAATTATGAGAGAACTGTGGGAGAAAAGATGAATAACTTAATTACTTCAAGGAATAAAATTGCATAAAACTTAATTTGCATTTGATGAACATTAAAAAGTCATCATTCAATTAGTCAATAAATTACTTAATTCAACAGGTATTAAGGGTCTACTATGTGCCATGGATGACTTTAGACACCGGAGACATAGCAGTAGACAAAACAAGTCCCTGCTTTCAAATAACTTGAATCCTAGTGGTGGGATATGACCAAATAAACAAGTAAACATATAGTGAATAAAATGGTAATTACTAGAGAGAAAATTTAAGCAGGGTAAAGGGAAGTTATAGAATGCTTGAGGCTGGGGGAGTGCTATTTATGTTTTTAATTGCACTGAGTCCATGCCTCACCAGGAAGGTGAAATTTGAGCAGAGTCCGAAAGGAAGTGAGGAAGCTTATACCTGGGGGAGAGCACTCTAGTTAGAAGGAACAAGTGCAAAGGCTCTGTGTTGAGAATATTCTGGAACATTAGAGGAACACAAGGTGACTGCTTGTCCTGGAGTGGACCAAACAAGGGATACCGGTGTCTTAGCAGGTGAGAATAGAATAGCAAGTATAGACAACTTTTCACGAGATTTGTCATAAAAGGGGGCAGAGAAATGAAGCAATGACTGGTGAGTGAAGTTAGGTCAAAAGAGTTTTTAAGTTATTATAGGAGAAATAATTGAATTTTCCCATGCTGATGGGAATGCTCCAGTGGGGAAGAAACATTGGTGTGAAGAGCGAAGGAAAAACTGTGGCAAGTAAGTTCTTGAGTAAGTAGGGCAAGATGGAGTATAGTGTACAAGGCGAGGAAGCAAAGATATTTGAAGGTACAAAATATCTCCACGAGTGGGCAGGAAAGAAGTCACATCCATTCTGAACTTCTGAACTCTGCTAGTTGCTGGAGGTTCAGGCATGTAGACCGCATCCTGAAGGATGAATAGAAATTTACCTTATGGAGAAACCTTGGAAAGAATATCCTAGGCAAAAGGGACACCATGTGGAAAGATATGGAGACACGAATGAACATTATGTTTTGGAGGAAATACAATCTTTGAACTGTTTAAAGCAAATAGTATGAATGGGAATGTGGCAGGAGATAAAACTATAAGAATTGGCAAGGTCATGACATATAGGGAATTGGACATTTTTGGAAGTTTAAAAAGTACACCCTGCTTGTCTTTTAGCAAAACTCATCATTGAAATAACATAGGTTTCTATTTGTAATGTTATCTTTGGAACTCAGCACATTCTTTCCTGTATCTATCATTGTGTGATTTTATAGCATAGTAAGCGTCTTGAGATCAGATGATAAACATAGGTTTGAACCTAGGTTCTATCACTACCTGTGAGAGCTGTGAGCCTCTATATTTTCTCATCTGTAAAATGAGAAAAATTATAGTTCCAGTATGACCTACATTATAAATTTATGAGGAATCAATGGGATTATACAGATAAAGTCTGAGGCAGTGCCTGGCCCACAGAAGTAATATAAATAGTTCTTACTATGTCTAATACCTATACTTCAGTAGCAGTAAACAGATCAATTGCATACTTAGCTTCCATGTGGACTCCTTAGGTGCGTTTATTTCAGTGGGAGCCACCGTGTTGTTGATTAAAAAAAAAAAAAAGAAGGTATTACCATCTAAAGACCAGTAAAGCCAAGTTGCAGTTCTGCAATTACAAAAAAGGAATGGGACTTAATGTCTGAAGCTATTCATTTAATTCTCAGTTTGTTCATGAGTCATGTACTCTCAGAGTATAGTGTTATTAACTGGAGTTGTAACCAGATCAATAAAACGGAAGTTTCAAGGAACCTGGGTCATCAGGGAAAAAGCTTTGTTTTTACTAAAAGTTTCATTTTGATGGTCATCACTGCCATAACTTTCTAGTTGCACTATTTTTGGTATGTTTGATACAGTCAATTCTAGTTGCCTCCAGAAAAAACACCAATGATATATGCTATGCTACTGAGAGCTGCCAATGTTGCAAAACTAAATACAGTTGCTAAAACATGTATTTTGAGAATTCATGCATCAAATCCGAGCAAAATTGAATGACAGGAAATAATCAATTAGAAATTTTCCACAAAAGAGTGCTTTATTTTTACATATTATCTTTTTCATTTTAACCATATTTTGTTTACTCACATGACTTTGCATCTTTGGGTTATAACTTTCTTATAAAATTTATTTCCTCAAATTTTCATTGAAGAAAACAAAATTGTTGCTTGACACTGTAGTGTACAGTTAAATAACTATATCAAAAAGGATTTAAAGTTGTCAACACTAAAATATTTATGTTAAATCAATAGCATGATAGGCATATTTCAAAAGCCTACTAGGAAGGAAAATATACTTACATGTATCTTCTGAATAAACGATTAATTTTTTATTAATTTTAATGATGGTATCGAATATTATATAATGTTAATTAGACGGTGCTTAACATCAGAGTAAAATATTAAATCTAATGCTCAAATTTAGATGTTTTATTCATTTCTAATACTTTGGTACTCTCATACCATCTCTTTAATAAATCATTCCAGAATCTTTATAACAAATGGTGTCAATATTGCTGGGATAAATTTGGTAGAAAGTACATTTTTCTTCTGGAAAATTAGAATAACATAAGTCTAGAAACTTTCAATATCTCATTTTCCTTGATTATTCAAATATCGCCTACAATAATTAGGCTAACTCATGTATATGTTCTTTCAGTCCCTTGAGATATGATTTGATTAGGCCAAGAGATGCCTTAAGAATAACTCTGTACCATCTTACAATCTTTTTAATCATCTTTAATTATTTTTCCAGAACAAGCAACACTTACCTCAATAGAGAATACAAAATTAAAATAGAAAGTGTTGTGTTTCTACTTCTAGTTGCCTTCCATGAGAACAGTACCATCAGCTCCAAGCAAAGGCGTCTTCCTTATTTGGCAAATGAGGTTGTCCCAGTAAATTGTAGAGAGCAAGATTAAAACAAAGGTCAATGCCTTGGGAATATCATTGTTTAAGAAATGGATGAAAAGTCCACAAATAGGATGTAGAGACAAATGAGAGGTAGCAGGGACTGAGAAAGCTGTTGACTTTTTGTCATCAGGGGTCAGAAAATTTTTTTTTCTGTACAGGGCCAGATGGTAAATACTTTACCCTTTGCAGGCCCATATGGTCTCTGCCACAACTATTCAACTTGGCCATTGTAGCCCAAACAAAGTCATGTACAATACCGGAAGAATGGGTATGGCTGTGGGAATAAAACTTCACATACAGGTTGAATTTGGCCCCTGGGCTATCGTTTGCTGACCTCTAAGGTAGACCGTGAATTTGTAGTGATATTAGAGAAAATCCTAGTTGTCTCTGAAT
This sequence comes from Globicephala melas, assembly GCF_963455315.2. Taxonomy (NCBI): domain Eukaryota; kingdom Metazoa; phylum Chordata; class Mammalia; order Artiodactyla; family Delphinidae; genus Globicephala; species Globicephala melas. The sequence continues at coordinate 7,414,960 of NC_083335.1, read as the reverse complement.
GTCTCTTTTCACTTTCTTTAGTAGTAGAAACCCTGATTTTTATTTGGCCATGTAGATATCCAGAATAAATACTACATTTTAGACTACTTTGCACTTAGGTTTGGACATATTACTAAGTTTTTGCCAACAGGGTGTAAGTAGAAATGTGATGAGCAGCTTTCTAGACATGTTCTTAAACGGAGAAGGCACAACCTATTTGCCCAACCTTCTTCCTGCTGGCTGAACTGCAGACATAATGGCTAGAGCTTAAGTAGCCATCTTGAATCACAAGGTTGAATTTATGGGTTTAGATTAGGAATGATTACCTCTAGATTTCATTTATATGAGACAAAGATAAACTTGCTTAAGCCACCTTGTTGTTGTCTGGGTCACCTGAAGCTGAACCTAAACCAAACAAAATCAAGAACTATTCACTATAATTGCATTTTTCTCATAATGCTCAGTATAATGCATTATAAATAGAGAGGGTAAATAGTTGGCTTGTTCCAAGGTTTGGCATGTGTAAAGCAGGCACAGGGGGAGTGTAACAGCACAAGGGAGTTAAAGAGGATATCTTTGTGTGTGTATATGTATGTACATATATATGCATATTTACATATACATATATATATGTATGCTGCAAGTCAGAAAAATTTTCTTACATTGTGTTCTTCTTCACAATTTTAACCAACCTTCTTTTTTGCTTCTCAAGTCATTCATTTCTATTTTATCTTGATATTAGCTGACATTTTTCTTTTCTAGCTTCCTCTTTCTCTTGTGTATAAGGACCTATAGGACTAGTTTTTGTTCTATAGGCATCCCCCACAGAATGTCTTCCTGTTAAGGTTTTTCCATAGAATACTGTTTGGCTTTTAATACCCAAACTGCATGGACTGTACATATTTCTCAATTCAATGTTTCCCCCCCACCCCCGGCCACTACTTTTATCGGAAAATCTTGTATTTAGGTCACACAAACTCTTTACAATATTTTTAACATCTTTTGAATTGCATTCCAGACATAATTTGTAGAATGTCAGAGTCACATGTCAAAATCTTTAACACTACACCAAGTGTCAACAAAGGGGATGTGAGTCATGAAAGTTCTTTGTGCAAAGAGAGGCCATGTAACAGTATATACAGCAGCTATTTAAAACCGTTTTAATTGTTTGGTAATCAGCAAGTCAGGTTTTAAGCATTTCACACACCACATGATAACAGATATTTATGTTTTACCATTTTTAATCACTTTGAAGGAAGTTGGTTAGGAGCTTGGGGTTGATATGAAATAGATTATATTGTTTTCCATTTGAAATGATGGAAAATAGTTCCTGGTTAGCGTTTTCAGGGCAAATTATTTTTAAGAATAGATTACTGGCATAAAGTAAGAGATGTCTGTACTTGAAACCTCTTCATATCACAATGGTCCCTTGAACTGGGATTTAGTCTAATCAGTGTTGGATCTCCTTATCCTTCCATTTGCAAACTCACCCATTATTTCCGGATTTTGTGGTTGAAGTTCCAGTAAATCTCTGTCTTGCTACTATAGATATAGTATTATTTCACCTGAAATTGTCTTTGTCTACACAATGTCCATAAAAACAGTTGAAATGTAGCGAGTTCAGTCAGGCTTCAGTGTGTTGTTGATTACTTGCTAAATAGCTGGTTGACTTGATTTACTTGCTTTTCACTGAAATGAGTATGTGTATAAAACCTAAAATATTGACAGTGCTGCCAGTGAAACCCATCTTTAATCTGAGGTGTGGTGTAATGCAGCCAATAACTTCTTGTGAACAAGACAGGAATGGAGGAGATGCTGCTAATATGTCTACTGTCAGAGCATATGAAACACCACAGTACTGCTACTCAAAGTTCTTGTTTGTGTGAATTACATGAGACAATGCTAGAAACGGACTCAACTCCCAGTGAAGAATAAAATGAGAAAAAAAAATCTTTCCATTCAATTCTTAGTTCTCTTTGTGTTGGATATCAGATATATAATAAACTATAATAAATCTCCTAAGGAGAAAATGGCCCTCAAAGTACTATTTTTGTTTTAGCTAAAAAAAGTCTTTCACTTTCTTAGTTCCTTCACACTAGGATCAAATACAAAATAAAAATCCTGGTGTCTTAGGTGACTTTGAAGGCAAAAAGAAAATGCTGGTTCCTAAAAATAATTCAGAGAAATGCAAAAGCATAGAATCAGCAATTAATACATTATTTAAGGATGATCCTGTCTCACTATTATGAATATGAGACATAAGTTATCAGTTTTTGTGCAGAGACTCCTTGTATCACTAGTTTAGTTCTATAACTACTTGAACACTGTTTCCTTTAAAAAAATTATAATAATTTCTAAAGCCCAGGTCAGTGTGCAGGCTACTCCAAAACATACAAATTAAATCATTAGAGAAATTCTTATCTGAGAGTCAGGAAATAATTTCAAACTCCCACATGGAGAGCACAGTATACTTACTGTAGATTTCAATGGCATTCTCCTTTTTCCAGGTGAGATTAATAGAACTTAATTTCTGTCTTTAAAGGTGTTGCGGTTGTTGTTATTATTATTATTGAATATGAAGCTACAGCAATTCTTTTTTATCGTTATAACATTTATTCTTTCCCCAGGGAGTGGAAAAATGTCCATGAAGATTTACATATGCTTTTATTTCTATTTTTGTTCCTTTGAGAATCTGGCAGTCTCTAAGGGAATCTTTAGTAGAAAGCCAGAATGTTGTTTAAAATCTTACTATAAAAAAAGATCATTGTTATTGGGTTGGTATGTAAATATCTACATAATATCACATCTTATCTTTATGAGGGTTTTTCCTCAGACACTTTGTTTTATATTTTCTTAGGTTAGAAAAATGGTAGGCCAAATAATTCAAAATATTTTAGTCAGATTGGTGGACATCCTGAGCATAAACAACCAGTGTCATGAAGTACACCTATTAATAGCCCCAAGAAGAAGTCTAAGGAAGCCAGGTAAATTTCTGATCAAGGAGTCAGTGATGTTGATTTAAAAATGTCCCTTCTCTATTCCAACAGATTTTTGGCATTACTGTCTATTGACTTAATATGAAAGGTTAGAGTGGAGGTTAAGAAAGTCAAGAACCCAAGATGACTCCTAGAATACCTCAGGATATTACTTAAGGAAAAAAAAATCCATCAGAGCTTATTCTCTGGCTGTGCACACCCTCTCCATTGTTAACACCCTGACTGTGGTCTGTAGTCCATTTTGAATCAGTTTGTGTATATGGTGTGAGGTAGGGTTTGAGGTTTTTTTTTTTTTTAATCTTTTGCTATACAGATACCCAGAGGATCGAGCACTACTTACTGAAAAGGCTTCCCTTTCTCCATTGAATTACCTTGGCAACTTTATTAAAATATTTGCATGTACATGGCTGGTTCTAGTTTTGTAACCTCTATTCTGATTCAGTGATTTTTTTTTTTATTTTCCTCTCTCTCTGGACATCACTAACACATTGTCTTGGTTACTGCAGTTTGATAGTAAGTCTTCAAGCTGTATAAGTCCTCCAACTCTTCTTTTTCAAGAATTCTAGGTTATTTTACCTGAATTTCATTCTAACAAAATTTTAGAAGCAACTTGTCAATTTCTATAAAGCTTCTGGATTTTTGGGGGATGGTGGTGGTGTTGAATCTATAGATTAATTTGGGGAGAATTGATCTCTGATTATTTTGAGTTTCCAACGCATGGACACATTGTACCTTTTCCAATTACTTAACTCTTCTTTCTATCTGGTATCAGTTTCAAGGACGGTTAAAGTACTTTTTAGTGCAGGTCTGCTGGTGGTATTTTTTTCAGCTATTGCTTATCTGAAAGTGTCTTTAGTCTCAAACATTTTTGGATGATATTTTTTGCTATGTATACAATATGGATTAACACCGTTTTAGTGTTTTTTATTGAAATATAGTTGATTTACAGTATTGTGTTAGTTTCATGTACAGTATAGTCATTCAATCTCGATACTTTCGCAGATAATATTTCATTATAGTTCATTACAAGATAATGGGTATATTTCCTTGTGCTATACAGTAAATCCTTTTTGCTTACCTATTTTATAGATAGTAGTTTCTAATAATTGCATACCTCTGATTTGTCCCTCTTCTCTTTGGTAACCACAAGTTTGTTTTCTATGTCCATGAGGCTGTTTCTGTTTTGTATATACTTCTGTAATTTTTATATTCCACATATAAGTAATAGCATATAGTATTTGTCTTTGTCTGACTTATTTCTCTAAGCATAATATTCTCTAGGTCCATCCACATTGCTGCAAATGGCAGGATATCATTTTTTATGGCTGAGTAATATTTCATTGTATATATACCATATTTTAATCCAATCATCTGTTGATGGGCACTTAGGTTGCTTCCATGTCTTGGCTATTGTAAATAGTGCTGCTATGAACATTAGGGTACATGTAAAACTGTTACTATTTGCAGATGACATGATACTATATAGAGAGAACCCTAAAGTCTCCACCCCAAAACTATTAGAACTAATAAATGAATTCAGCAAGGTTGCAGAATACAAGATTAACATACAGAAACTTGTTGCATTTCTATACACTAATAACGAAATATCAGAAAGAGAAAGTAAAAAATCCATTTAAAATTGTATCAAGAAAATAAAATGCCTAGGAATAAACTTAAACAAGGAGGGGAAAGATCTATACTCTGAAAACTACAAAACGTTGAAGGAAATTGAAGATACTTCAAAGAAATGGAAAGATATCCCATGTTCTTGGATTGGAAAATTAGTATTGTTAAAAAGGGCTATACCACTCAAATCAATCTATAGATTTAATACAATCCCTATCAAAATACCCAGGACATTTTTTATAGAGCTAGAACAAATAATCCTAAAATTTATATGGAGACACAAAGACCTGAATTGCCAAAGCAATCCTGAGAAAAGAGAAAAAAGCTGGAGGTATGGCTCTTCCAGACTTCAGACACTATTACAAAGCTACAGCAATCAAAACAGTGTGATACTGGCACAAAACCAGACACATAGAAAAATGGAACAGAATAGAGAGCCCAGAAATAAACCCGTGCACTTATGGTCAATTAATCTACAACAAAGGAGGCAAGAATGTACAAAGGAGAAAAGACAGTCTCTTCAAGTGGTGCTGGTAAACTGGACAGCAACATGTAAAAAAAAAAATTAGAACATTCTCTCACACCATATTAAAAAAAAAACAAAACAAAACTCAAAGTGGTTTAAAAACCTAAATGTAAGACCTGAAACCATAAAATTCCTAGAAGAGAACATAGGCACAACACTCTTTGACATAAATTGTAGCATGCTTTCTTCAATCTGTATCCTAAGGCAAAAGAAATAAAAGCAAAAATAGGACCTCTGGTGGGGGGGGGGGTGAATTGGGAGATGGGGATTGACATATATGCACTATTGATACTATGTATAAAATAGGTAACTAGGGCTTCCCTGGTGGTGCAGTGGTTGAGAGTCCGCCTGCTGATGCAGGGGACACGGGTTCGTGCCTCGGTCTGGGAAGATCCCACATGGCGCAGAGCGGCTGGACCCATGAGCCATGGCTGCTGAGCCTGCACGTCCGGAGCCTGTGCTCCACAATGGGAGAGGCCACAACAGTGAGAGGCCCATGTACCGCAGAAAAGAAAAAAAAAAGGTAACTAATGAAAACCTACTGTATAGCACAGGGAACTCTATTCAATGCTCTGTGGTGACTTAAATGGGAAGAAAATCCAAAAAAGAGGGGATATATGTATATGTATAGCTGATTCACTTTGCTGTACAGTAGAAACTAACACAACATTGTAAAGCAACTATACTCCAATAAAAAAATAAAAAAAATTATTAATAACAATTAAATTAAAAAATTGAACCTAATTAAACTTAAGTTTTTGCACAACAAAGGAAACCACCAACAAAATGAAAAGACAACCTATGGAATGGGAGAGAATATTTGAAAATGATGTGACTGACAAGGTGTTAATATCCAAAATATACAAACAGTTCATACAACTCAATATCAAAAACAAAACAAAACAACCCAATAAAAAATGGGCAGAAGCCTTGAATAGACATTTTTCCAAAGAAGACAAACAGATGGCTAACAGGTACATGAAAAGATGTTCAACATCTCTAGTTATTAGAGAAATGCAAATTAAAACTACAATGAAATATCACCTCATACCTGTCAGGGTGGCTATCATCAAAAAGTCTACAAATAACCAATGTTGGTGAGGATGTAGAGAAAAGGGAACCCTTGTAGACTGTTGGTGGGATTGCAGATTGGTGCAGCCACTATGGAAAACAGTATGGAGGTTCCTCAAGAAACTAAAAATAGAACTACCATATGATCCAGCAATTCCACTCCTGGGCATATATCCAGAAAAAAAAGAAACTACTAACTCAAAAATATAAATACCCTTTTACTTGTAGTATTTAGATATGTCCTTTCTTTTTCCTTTAATATCCTTTATTATGAATGATGATTGAGATGTAATTTATACTTTTGTTCCCTGAATGTCTTTTTTCCCTCTGATTGTCTTCAAGTTTTTCTTTTACTTTGGTTTTTATCAGTTTGACTGCAGTGTGCTTAGGTGTGGTTTTCTTTGTATTTATCTTGGTTAAATTTCAGCGAACGTCTTGCATCTGAAAGTAGTTTGATTTTTACCAAATTGTGAATTTTCAACCATTATTTCTTCCAGTAATTTTTCTCCCCTTTTTCTCTTCTTCTGAGTTTACAATGACATGTGTTACACTGCTTAATATTTTGTGTACAGTTCATAGACTGTCTTTCTTTGCTGTTGCTTTTCTTCAAATTTGACAAATTCTGTGGCTTTGTACTCAAGCTACTGACTGTCATTAATACACTTTTAAAACTTGCTCAATTATCTTTTTAATATTTCAGATATTGAACTTTTCCATTCTAGAATTTATATTTGGCAGTTTTTAAACTGAAGTATAGGTAATTTATAATATATTAGTTTGAGGTGTACAGCATAGTGACTCAATATTTTTGCAGATTATATTACATGTAAAGTAATTATAAAATATTGATTGTATTCCCTGTGCTGTACAATATATCCTTATGTCTTTTTTATACATAATATTTTGTACCTCTTAATCCCCTACTCCCATCTTGCTCTTCCCTCAGCTAGTAACCACTAGTTTCTCTATATCTGTGAGTCTGTTTCTCATTTGTTATATTTGTTCATTTGTTTCATTTTTTAGATTTTACATGTGAGTGATAACATACAGTATTTGTCTTTCTCTTTCTGACTTATTTCACTAAGCATAATACTCTTATACCTTTAAAATCTCAATCTGCATTGCATCTGTTTAGTAGAGGCTGCTATTGCCTCTCACATTGACAACTGCAAAGACTATCTGGTCTCCTTGATCTCGTTCTCTCCACTTTCCCATGCTGTATTCCTTGCATAGTGCGCAATAGCCTTTATCATACCCTAGCTTACAAACTTTCAATGGTTTGTTAGCGATCTTAAAATTTCATATGCCTTATCTTGGTTTACAAAGCCCTGGACAAATTGTGAGTCTCCAACTTTCCCCTGTACTCATGGTCTATCCACATTGGCTTTTTAAAGAAATACTTTAGCACAGTTCCAATTTTTGCTTCAGAACTATCTGAAGACTCAGCCAGAAACACACTGTTGGTGTCATTGTTTCTTTTACTTTTTCTCTTGAAAAATGTCAAACTTGCAGTAAGGTTTTAAGTCTAGTACAAAGAACTCTCGTATATTAGTTGTCCAGAGACCTTATTCAACTTTTACCATCTGTCCCAATGGTATCATTTATAGGAAAAGGATTCTAAGATCATGAGTTTCATCCAGTTGTTATGGCTTTTTTGTTTCTCTAAATATAGAACAGCTTATTTCTGAATCTTCCCTTGAGTTTGATCACCTTGATACTTTTAAGGAGTACAGGCCACTCATTTTGTAGTATGTCTCTCAGATTGGATTTTCCCACTGTTTTCTTATTCTTAGATTTAGGTTATGCATATTTGGCCAGGGTCTCTGTCATAAAGTTTCTTCTTATTGCAAATAAAGTGGCAAATATCTATTTGTCTTATTATTGGTGGTGTTAACTTTTATCATTTGATTAGTCACATCATTAAGATGGAGGATGCCAGTTTTCTCCACTGTAGAGTTAGCTTTCAGTATTTTATGGGTAGATACTTCCAGACCATATAAAATCTCACTTTTTATTAAAATTTTACCCAGTAATTTGAACATTTATTGCTATTTTATGCTTGAATTATTACTATAATTGTTGCCAGATGTTCATTTTGTAATCCCATTGTTCCTTTTACATTTACTAGTTGTTCACATTGTACTATAAGGAAGAGCTTTTTTCGTCTCCATTTCTGTATTCACTTATATTTTTTATCTGTGGACTCATGAATTCTATGGGTTATAATTCATTATTATCACTATTTAATATCACTGTCACTATAGATCCTAGATTTAGCCCGTCTCTCTTTAAGCTGGCTTTTGACTTGCCTTTTTGAAATGCCCATATCTCCAATGGCAGCTGTCTGAGACTACCCAAGAGATGACCCCCTGGATTCTACATCTAGTTGGTCATAACCCCCAGTAGTATGCCAACTCATTCTACTCTGTACAAGCTGAGAGATTCTCCTCCCTACAGGTTTCCTACCATGTGAGAGTATATATGTGTTTCATTTTCCTATTCTTTGGGGGATATAACAGTGCTGTAAACATGCTCAAATGCACATCTAGAGCATGCTCAAACACTGTCCCATTTTGGTACCTTCATTGCAACTGGAACACTTTTCACTCCATTCTTTTTTTTTAATATTAGTCATTCTCTGTATTTACATTTTATAATTTCTATATATCAACACTTTTATTAAAGTTTTATTACTTTACTCAACATAATACTTGGCATACAAAAAAAGAGTTTGAGAAGAGAGGAATTATGCTGTGTAATAAACAGTTCCGAGGACTAAAATTCTTCCTTGATTCTTTTCCGGTAAAAACTTTAATATGTGTATGTGTGTGTTTTAGAATCCAGTTAGTCACTGAATTACACATGAATAATTACTATTTGAATACAAGTTATATTAAAACATTAACTCCCTAATAAATGCACGATTGATGAGGCCTATTAATTCTCCCACCCATGTTTTTTGGTCTGTTCCATTATCCAAAGAAGTTACTACTAACCACCAATTGCTATGGTACAGTAATGATGTTATTGGTGCTTTCCTAGTAAAGAAATTTGTATTGATTCTTCCAGTGCAGAACAAACACTACATATGCTAGAAGACTGTCAAGGTGAAGGGTCTGTTTGTGACATTTGCTCCATTCTTGGCAAGATTATATTATACCCATCTGCCACCTGAGATTTGTCAAAGGATTCCTTGAACCCTACATTTAAAAATAGTCCTTGAGGGCTTCCCAGGTGGCACAGTGGTTGAGAATCTGCCTGCTAATGCAGGGGACACAGGTTCAAGCCCTGGTCTGGGAGGATCCCACATGCCGCGGAGCAACTAGGCCCGTGAGCCACAGCTACTGCGCCTGCGTGTCTGGGGCCTGTGCTCTGCAACAAGAGAGGCTGCGACAGTGAGAGGCCCGTGCACCGTGATGAAGAGTGGCCCCCGCTTGCCACACTAGAGAAAGCCCTCGCACAGAAACCAAGACCCAACACAGCAAAAAGAAATAAATTAATTAATAAACTCCTATCCCCAACATCTAGGAAAAAAATAGTCCTTGATATCATACTTATATTAGCAACTTCATTTATTTTATGACCTCAGCACAAATTTTAATTGTAACTTATGTGCTTGTTTATTTTCTATTTCCCTCACTATACTGTATATTTGGTAGAATTAATTACTGAATTGGCTGTGTATTCATTTCTGTATCTCTACCAACTAGCATAGTATCTAAACACATAGGAGGCTCTCAATAAATATCTATTAAATGAATAAAATTGTAAATTGAGGAAAATAACCCTCAGTTTAATGGGTTGCATAACTAGCAAGTTCATTTAATTTGTTTTATATTCCCATTTATCCTTGGTATCTACTCTGTTACATTACCTAGTAAAAACTCAGTTAAATATTATTTGACATAGCTTGCATGTCCTTAGAATTGCCACTATTTCAGTTTTAGAACCTCTGTAATAAGACTAAGGTAATCTATAAAGAACCACATTATGTCCATGTTAAAGACACCATATTCAAAACTCAAATGTTTTGTTTCTACAGCTGTATTAGTTTGTTAGGGCTGCCATAAGAAAATACCACAAATAGGTGGTTTAGATGACAGAAATTTCTCACAGTTCTGGAGGCTGGAAATCCAAGACCAAGGTGTTGGCAGGTTTGCTTTCTCTTGAGGCCTCTCTCCTTGGTTTGTGGACGGCCACCTCCTCGTTGCATCCTCACATGGACTTTTCTCTGCGTGCACGCATCCCCAATATCTCTTCCTCTTCTCATATGGGCCCAAGTTACGTTGGATTACACCCCCACTCTTATGACCTCATTTAACCTTAATTATTTCTATAAAGGTCCTATCTCCAAATACAGCCGCATTGGGGATTAGGGCTTCAGCATATGAATTCTTTGGGACACAATTTAGTCCTTAACAGTGGCTGCTTTTGTTTTATGACGTTTTCAATATCATGCCTATGCAGAAAATCATATTGATTTTTCCCAGTTCTTTGGTCAGATGAACAAAAAAACCTCCATAACACTCAGGTGGAGATGAAGGAACATTTAAATTGTTTTCAGTATTTTACATTTGGTTGGTGGTTCTTCCTGTTGCTGAGTGCAAGGAGAGTCTTCTACCACATCCTCAGTTTTTTCAAACATCCCTAAATATAATTAAGGATTTTTTTTCTGTTTAGTTTATTCATTAAAAAAATTCTGACAAAAGTTCACAGATAATGTTAGCTAGTATTATGACTTTTCTCCTAAGCTGGCCAGATTACTTAAAAAATTACTAAGCCGGGCTTCCCTGGTGGCGCAGTGGTTGAGAGTCCGCCTGCCGATGCAGGGGACACGGGTTCGTGCCATGGTCCGGGAAGATCCCACGTGCCATGGAGCAGCTGTGCCCGTGAGCCATGGCCGCTGAGCCTGCGCGTCCGGAGCCTGTGCTCTGCAACGGGAGAGGCCACAGCAGTGAGAGGCCCGCATACCGCAAAAAAAAAAAAAAAAAATTACTAAGCCAGTAGGCTCAGCTATTTATTTGAATGACATGCATTAAGAAAATAATTATACACTTTGAGTCTTTGCAAGATGTTTTGGCAGGAAATACTTGAGTGACTACTAATGTGTACAGGATTTCCTTTTGTGTTGGTGAAAATGTTCTAAACTTAGGTTTTGGTAATGGTTGCACAACTTTGTGAATATAGTAAAAACCACTGAATTGCACTTTAAAGGGGTAAATTTGATGGTGTGAATTATCTCAGTAAATATGTTTAAAAGGGCAATACCTAAATTAACCTATTTGTTATCATTGTCAACTAGTGACATTTATCTAATATACTGATTCAGATTAGACTTATCTCATTTTATGGAATTATTTTTCCATGTTTTAGATCTTAAGTTTCTCACTTATTCTATATCCAGTCCTCACCCCTTTGTGAACAGAATCTAAAAAGTTTTTTAAAAATTTCCATTTACTTTAATTGGGAAAATTAAAATACAGATCAGTTATCACATCAGAATTTGGAATGCTAGTCATAATTGAAAATCCAGAGGAAAAGAAAAGCTAACATATGAAGGAGTCTCCAACTTTTTGAAACTAAGAAAACTGATTTTCTTGGCTGAAAAGATATAGACCAAATCCCTAAAGTTCAACCATAACATCTAAAAACATCTTTTTCTGTCAGCTATCCCATGTCAGAAAATGTGCTATGAAAAAGAAGTAACTTTTTATAATAAGCATATCTTCTAGTACTATCCCTAAATCTATAAGGGATTTTAAATGAGTAACCATTGCTCACTGCTCATGTTTATAATTCAGTGTGTGCGTCTCGATCAGGCTTTTTCTATGACAAAAATAATGCTCTTAACTCATGGTGAGATTTAAGCACTAAAATTCAGAGAACAATGAGTTTCAAGTCTGTTTTCTAGAATTTCGTTCACTACTTTACTTGCTTTGTCCTGGTCAAGTAAAACATGTTCTGACATAAGTATTGCACTTTAATATCAAGCTGTGTTTAAATTTTTAGTTGTAAATGATCTTTGAAAGAAGCATTTTAAATAAAACTAATAGCAACTGATGTTTACCAATAGTCAAAGTTGCCTAAATTGTCTCTTTATAGTAATGGCGGAAAACCCTAAATCTGGAAGTTACAGCTCTGTCTTCCTCTTGAGCAAAGTAGTAAATGCAGCTCGTGTGTACTCTCTGAATCCAATAGGTTGATTTTTTTTAATGTTTAACAATTTTCTCAGTAACTTATTTATTCCAAAATATCTACATTTCCTTCTCTTGCCTCATGCAAACAGAGTCTATGATTTCCTATCCAAGTAAGGTTTGGCTATTTTGAATGAACTTTTTTTCACAAACTTGAATTGTAGTCTATTCCTCTTTGTTTTCTCTCTGAATGATACATAAGCTTGGGAAAATGTTGCTGGATTTCTCTGAGCATAAAATGCAGAGATTCCCAGAGTTCTCAGAGCTTGGTAACAATGCCTACTTCAGTCTGGCAGTGTGCCTGAGGGGCTAAGGGCCCAAGGCTGCCTTTGAAAGGAAAGACCTAGAGAAGCCAAGGAAGAAGAGAATCAGTCTATAGTTTAAATGGGGTTCCAGTTTGATCAGTTATGCTAGCCTACTGTGTCTACATGTGGTCACAGAATCTACTGAAAAGCTGATTAATCTAAAATAATAATCAGTTTTTGTCTGGCCAATCACATTAGCCATGAAATAGATCTCATTAAGTCACTATTAAAATGCATCTAATTCAGACCCACTGCAGGTTATCGTGAGGAAAATGGCATTTGAAAAAAAGGTTCTTCAAGCTGCTGTGTGAAGGATGGATGGGAGGGGAGAGTGAGGGAGTCTTCTTTTTCCATGGCTGGCCCCATCAGTGAATAGCCTTCTCAAGCTACTTTCTGGAGATGTACTGTTTCACATTCTTCTTTTTTCTACCACAACTAATTAATTATTAATGCAAGTAATAGCTTCACCTCTCAATTCAGTCCCTTAGAGAACCCAGCCTCATGGTCCTGAATATGCAGGGCTCCTTGGTAGGAAATCATATTAATGCCGATTTAGGGCTTGCAGCTTGGAGGATAAATCAGATCCTCTTCGGATTTGTTCACTCCACTTGGGCCAATAGCCTGCCTCCTCTCTTGACTGGTAACAATTCCCTGATTTGTGTTTAAAGTTTGCTACTCTACTCTAACATAAAGATATTTCTGAAAGTTCAGAAACAGGGTTTCCTTTTTGTTGCATCTGAAGTGCCATTTCCTTTAGCAAATCACAGAATGTTAGGACTGGAAGGAAATCTGAGAAATCACCTATTCCTGCACTGTACAGAAAAAATAAATCTTCAGAGAGAAGGATGGAAAGTTAGGTGCATCAAGATACGAAGGTCTTGTTTTGTTCATACTCAACAGTTTGTACTTTGTCCTGAAAGTAATCAAAGGTGATTGAGTGTTATAGTGTTTGTTTTGGCGGGGAGTAGGTCAGAGCTCAGAAAGATCATTCTGGCAGGAGTTTCAAGGGTATTTATTGGGAGAGGGTAAAACTAGAGGCTGAGGGGAGCAGTTAAGGGTCTGTTATACTATTCCTGGTGAAAAATAATGAAGGACTGAGCTAGGTCTGAGTGTCAGTATGAAGACCAGAACATAGATAAGAGCTATTGAAAAGAGAGAATTGGCAGGGTCTTGTGAATGATCGAATGTGGTGGGTGTGGGAGAAAGAGAAGCTGAATGTTATTGATTGATGGGCAAGCTGAGTAGTCATATGAGCCATTCAGTGTGATAAGGACTTACAGGCTGGAGACTTATGAACATGTTTGGCAATGTGGGTAATAATATTAACAGTAATGCTAGTAATGCTAATACCATTGGAAAATGTCTAATAGATGTGGAATTAACAGAGTTCATCAATAACAGATATGTTTGATTTATCCTCTGATCCTATAAATTATCAAATACGTTTGTCTTCTCTGTATGTTCTTTCAATGTGTTTTAAGAGACAGCAGTATTAGGGGCTTCCCTGATGGCGCAGTGGTTGAGAGTCTGCCTGCCAATGCAGGGGACACAGGTTCGAGCCCTGGTCTGGGAAGATTCCACATGCCGTGGAGCAACTAAGTGCATGCGCCACAACTACCGAGTCTGTGCTCTAGAGCCTGTGAGCCACAACTGCTGAGCCTGCACTCTAGAGCCTGTGAGCCACAACTACTGAGCCCACACACCACAACTACTGGAGCCCATACTCCACAACAAGAGAAGCCACCACAGTGAGAAGCCTGTGCACCACAATGAAGAGTAGCCCCTGCTCACCACAGCTAGAGAAAGCCCACGCAGCAACGAAGACCCAACGCAGCCAAAAAAAAAAAGAACAAACGAATGACTTTGGAAAAAAAAAAAAAAGACACAGCAGTATTAGAAAGCTATTTAGTTCCATTTCTGCCATGACCTTTAGCAAGTCATTTCATCTCTCTGAACCTAAGTTCCTCATCTAGACATGGAGATAATAAAACAGGCTTACCTTAACTTAGTGTATGAATCATATAAAACTGATATGGGAAAGTATTTTGAAAACCTAAAAAGTTAGTACACATGCAAAAAACTTTTTTTTTTTTTTTTTTTTTTTTTTTTGCGGTACGTGGGCCTCTCACTGTTGTGGCCTCTCCCGTTGCGGAGCGCAGGCTCCGGATGCGCAGGCTCAGTGGCCATGGCTCACGGGCCCAGGCGCTCTGCGCCATGTGGGATCTTCCCAGACCGGGGCACGAACACGTGTCCCCTGCATCGGCAGACGGACTCTCAACCACTGCGCCACCAGGGAAGCCCCAACAAACTATCTTTTAAGAAGAGAATTGAAGGTTATGTATATTCCTATTATAAAAATTTGACTTTAAGTGATCTCCCCCTTGTATACTCTTTGTGCATTGTGGAAATCCTCAAATATATTCAAAACTTTGGCAAAACATTGGCATTCTGTCAGCTGACTGTGAATGTTTCTAAGAAAGAGCATCCCTGCATTTTCATTGGAGGAGTCAGTTATCATCTAGGAAACCACTGTGGGACTGCTTTGACATCCAGGAGTTTCCTTGAGTGATCTCTATGCCAGGGAAGGTATTTGTGCTGAGATAAAGAGGAGGGCATGAAATATGTAATTTTGTGGGGAAATTGCTTGCAACTATAAATTCTTTTGGTTCAAACTTATACTGTCAGGAACCCGAATGGTGGTAAGACCTCTTCCCCTCACCCCCAAGTCAATAGGCTTGACTGGCATAATTAGGAACTACTCATAAATTTCTCAGAAAAATCTTTCTAGCTGTGATAGCTTTCATTTTGACCTGCAGTAGAATTAGAATAACATTTAGAAGATGCATCCAAATACTGTGTGTTATAGGTTTGCTATGTGTTGGCTTCTATTCCTGTGAACTGTAAGGTGATCACGTGCAAGAAAGACATAAAATCTTAGATTTATAAGAGGAATATCAGAGGCCAAGGCTTTAAAAAATTGGTATATCTGTACAGAAAAATGAGTCCCTTGGAAGTCCTTTTAAATTAGAAGCCCTTTATTTTTACTTGAGTTATTTAAATAATGGTCCTAAAGCTAAGATAGAAAGTTCCCTCTCTGCAGAAAGCTTAATTGGAAACAGTGCTGGCCTCAGTGCCACAAACTTGATAAGGTCATACCTGGGATTCCTTCTACCTCTAAAATTCTGAGTCTTACATCTTCTCAGAATTCCTAAAATCCTCTTCTTTTTGATTTTTGTGAAGAATAGTACAACAAAGTAGACAGTTCTCTATAATGAGGTGAGGCTCAGTCCTCGATAAAACTAAAAATTCTCCGTGTTGGCATGGAAGAGAGGAAATAAAACATTTAAAGGGAGCTCATTCTCTGCTACGGACAGGCATTTTCAATAACTACATATTTAGCCATTATTGCTTTCTATGTCTTCTGTCTAGTATTAGGACCAAATAGATAATTCATTTGTCTTCAGGTGGATATTCAGGTGCTATAGATACTTAAAAACCATCTGGGGAGGAAAGCTATGATCATGTAATAAAGATGCCCTGAGCAGTGTTATCATATGGTATTTTTGGCCAAAGGCATAAAGAAGTATAGTGACTGGGCTATAGTGACACAGTCTGTTTTTCTACATTGTATTTCTACTTGATTAAAGCATTTCTTTCCAATTTGTTATTTCCAGGTTTGTTTTGTTTTTGTTCACAAAGAAAGCATAATAATAAATAGACTAGCATCTCTGTCTTTCTAGCCTCTGTGGGACACGGCTTCATTAGCTTAATAAAAAATGTAAAGTAAAAAAAAAGAAGTAAAAAATATTAATCATCACATTCCTGCTGTGTCTTTCTCCATTACTGTATTGTTCTGGTCAGTAGTTGGTGCTCCTGCCTATGTTCATTTTGCATACAGGTCTCTAATTTTGCCAGCTAATTGTGAAGAAATGTAGGTGAAAAATTTCCCACTAATTAACCTTTGCCATGTACAACATTGACCTCAGTCCTTCTGGCCTATAGTAGTACAGCCCAGGGATGCTGGTTAGAAGTAGGAAAGGACAGTTAGAAAACAATGTGTATGATGTCCAATGACCCAGAAGAAGCAGTTATGCCAGTGTCAGCACTATGTGAATTACGTGTGGCTAACTGTCCAAACAGTCACACTGAAATTGATTCAATGTAGTGTGGATAATGAGAAAGGTACTGCCGTAGGCTCTTCAAGGGATACCAAGAGGTATAAAACAAAATCTGGGTTCTTGTAGAGCTCGCAATCTAACAAAAATCAGACAGACAACTATAGGGCAGTGGTCCCCAACCTTTCTGGCACCAGGGACTGGTTTCATGGAAGACAATTTTTCCACGGAGGTGTGGGGGGAATGATTCAGACGGTAATGCGAGCGATGTGCAGCGGCAGATGAAGCTTCGCACTTTCCCACCTGCCACTCACCTTCTGCTGTGAGGCCCGGTTCCTAACAGGCCACAGACTGGTACCAACCTGTCCACAGCCCAGGGGTTGGGGACCCCTGGTCTAGGGAAAGGACATAGGGAAATTAGCTTTGACATGGGTCATATAATTGTTCTTCTGTGTGTATTTGACTGATGTCTCTTATGTCCCAACAAAAGTTTTCCCAAGGTAGAGGAATCCACTTCTAGTCAAGGGAATGTGTGCAGCTCCTATATTGTCCAGGCCTGCTCTCCAGTTTCATCAGTGATCCAAGTTACAATGAGACAACACAGTTACAAAGGCTTCAATAAAGAACAAATTTAGAGTTTTGAGACAAGTCTTAAGGGTTGCGAAGGATTTTGACAGGCACAGATAATGACAAAGGGAGAAGGAGATCAATGGGTAAGAATGAATAGCATTAAGAAATGGAGTGTCGCCAGACATTGAAGAATGAGGGAGGGTTCTGGGAATTGCAAGTGATCTAATTTGGCCGCAGCAGCAGGAGATGAGCTTTTGTAGTTAGGGAGTTAACATCATTCGTGAGAGCTTAAACAGGAATCCTGTCAGGAGTATAGAAGGTGGATTAAGGGTAAGGAGAGCCTAGAGGCATGGAGAGTGAGTGTAATAAGAGAAAAGAAATGCAAGCCTGTGCTGGTACAGGGGCTATGGGAATGGGGATGAGGGGCAGATGTTAAAGGCATGATGAAGGATCTGTGATGACTGGATCCAAGATGCCTTTGAAAGAGAATGTTGAAGACAGAGCTGATTTATTTTGGTGAATTTTTTCATGGCCATAATTTTTTTGTTGGCTTGTTTTGGTTAGTTCTCTTATTGATGTATTTTTCCATTGTCATGGAGATTGTTCTATACTTTTGGAGATTATATAGTGAGTTTATACATGTCTATTGTATACATCTAGCTTAATCATAAAATCTTCAAGATATATAAATGTGAAATGTCATTTATATGGACATAAGACTTTCCAGTTAAAAGTAATTCTTCTCTTCTCCAACTTTTCTTTTCACCTGACAGAAGGAGTGATAGAGGATTTTATAAAGGTGCTATTACAAGGACATAAAAATTGGTGGGATGCTTTGTTCTTATCTTGGTAAATACTAAAATGACTCTGCTGTACATTTCCCAAAGATATGTATGTTATAGTTAATTAGCCTGATCTCATACTCGTTCAGAAGTCTTTAAAGCAGTCATCTAATATGAGATATAAAGGGTCCGGGTTCACAGCCATCTATCAACTCCTCAAGACCCAAGTAATGGATGTTATCAGAGAACACTTAGACAATGCCATCACTACAGAGTCTCTAAAACAAGCACTTAGAGAAATCCCTCAACTTGTACTCATCATCTATTCCTCTGTGTCCATATTTCTCATTTAGAGTAGATGCTCGCACCATCTACCAAATACACAAGTCAGAATCAATGAAGAAATTCCATTCCCTTCACAATCAATGAGTCACCAATTTGTCAAACTTTCTTAATATCTCTGGAATATATCCATACTTTTCCATACCCAGTGTTCTTCCTTACTTCTGAATATCATTTTCTGTACAACCTTCACATCCATACTCGTCTCGTCCTCCTCTTGTCCCTTCTCTGTATTATATTGATTTCATTTAAAATGCATGTTATTTAAAATAAAATGCTGATTATATAGGAAATAGCTGATTGTTTTTAAGAAATTAGAAAATACAGCAACCTTTCTCAAAGCATTCAGTGAAAGAATTAAGCCCAATAGGAAATGATTGGAATAACTTCTCTCAGTTTTCCAAGGACAGTACATAGTAACTACCATTCTGGAAGAATAAAAGAAATGTTTTAGAACAGGGCTAGGAAATTGCAGCCTGCAGGCCAAAGCTGGCCTGCTGACTGTTTTTGTAAATAAAGTTTTATTAGAACAAGCTATGCCCATTAATTTTATGAGTCTTTATGCCATTGTCTGTGGCTACTTTCACAATGGCAGAGTTGAGTAATCGTTGTGACAGAGACCATATGACCTGCAAGATCTACAATAATTACTATCTGGCCCTTTACTGAAAAAGGTGGCTCACTCCCACTTCAGAAAATTGAGGTTGAATACTGTTTAGTGAGCTGACTGAGAGGAGCTGTCACTCAGGAAAGCTTAAAGAGAATATAAAATCTCACATAATCATACAACCCAAATATAACCACTACTATCATTTTAATACACTTGCAGAAAAGCATTTTTATATGCTCACCTATATAATGCTAACATAGCATTAATAGCATTGAGATCACAGTATTAACCCAATTTTATCAAATTAACGGTATTGTATTTACCATATAACTTTGGGATCATAGTACTTATCAAATTTTATGTAACTATGTTATTAGATATTCTTCAATTATAATTGCTGGATCCTGTTCCATCATAGAATTTAGCAATTCTGTTAATGTTGGGTACTAAAGTGATTTCTATGTTTTTATAAACACATTGTGTTTTAAAAATTTATATAGGAGACTTTTATCAAATATTTTAAAACTTTGTCAAATGCAGTGTGGTATCCTAAATCGGATCCTGGAAAAAGGATATTAGTGGAAAAACTGATGACATATGAATGCAGTCTGTAATTTAGTTAATAGTGTTATACAAATGTTAATCTTTTAGTTTTGGAAAATATGATTATACAAGAAGTTAACTTTAGGGGAACCTTGGTGAAGAGGATACAGGAACTCTGTGCTATCTATGAATCTTATCTGTAAACCTACAATTATCCTAAAATACAAAACTTGAAATTAAAAATCTTACTTGGTCAAAGCTGTCAACTTTGGGGGGAAATTTTAAGGAAGTATAGCTTACAGGAAAGTGCCCGAGTCATAAACGTGTAGCTTGATTAATTTTCAAAAATTTAACACATGCATGTAACCACCACCCAGATCAAGAACAACATTAACAGTATCACAAAAGCCCCCCAGTGCTCCCTCCTGGTCACCACCCTCGGCTAATGCTAACACTATCCTGATTTCTAACAGAAAATATCGATTTTGCCAGCTTTTGCAGTTTATAAAATGGAATCACGTAGCATATTTTTGTGTCTGGAATCTTTTGATCAACACTGTGAGACTTGTCCATATCATTGTGTTATAGTTTGTTCGTTCTTATTGCTACATAGTATTCCATTGTATAAATATAGTGCAATTTATTCATATGTTGAACTATTAAAATGCATTTGAGTAAGTTGCAGTTTGGGGCTATTAAAAATACTGCTATGAATATCCATGTACAAATATCTTTTGGTTAACATATGTACATGTTTTGTAGGGTATCCATGTAGAACTAGTACTTCTGGGTCAGAGAGTATGCATTTGTTTGGCATCAGTGGCTATCTCTAATGAATAACGAAAAATAGCTTTCTAAAGTACTTGTACCATGTAATCATAATGGCATCAGAATTTTCTATGACAGTACTGTGATATAGAAGACAACTGAAAATGCCCTAATACTTCCAAGGTTAAGTACTTCTAACCTGGAATTGTCTACTTAGCCAAACACTCACACAAATGTGAAGGTAGATTTAATCCATTTTCAAATGTACACATCTCAAATAATTTCATTTCACAGACCCTTTGTCAGGAAATTTCTAGAAAGTGTGCTCCTCTGAAAGTAGAGATTAAACCAAGAATGAAGAATATATTAAAAAAATTAAAGAATATATCAGAGTTAACATGAGAGAGAATGGGTGATGTTGAATGAGAATCCTATAATGAGAGCTGTGCATCAGGCCTCAGAAAAAGTAACTCAGAGTGGAGCAGGTGGATGTCATTCTCTTAACAACGTTATTGGAGTATAATTGCTTTACATTGTTGTGTTAGTTGCTGCTGTATAACAAAGTGAATCAGCTATACGTACACATATATCCCCATATACCCTCCCTTTTGCATCTCCTCACTCTCCCTATCCCACCCCTCTAGGTGGTCACAAAGCACCTAGCTGATCTCCCTGTGCTATGCAGCTGCTTCTCTCTAGCTAACTGTTTTACATTTGGTAGTGTATATATGTCAAAACCACTCTCTCACTTCGTCCCAGCTTACCATTCCCACTCCACATGTACTCAAGTCCATTCTCTACATCTGCGTATTTATTCCTGTCCTGCCCCTAGATTCTTCAGAACCATTTTTTTTTTACATTCCATATATAAGTGTTAGCGTATGGTATTTGTTTTTCTCTTTCTGACTTATTTCACTCTGTATAATAGACTCTAGGTCCATCCACCTCACTACAAATACCTTAATTTCATTTTTTTTTTATGGCTGAGCAATATTCCATTCTATATATGTGCCACATCTTCTTTATCCATTCATCTGTCGATGGACACTTAAGTGGCTTCCATGTCCTGGCTATTGTAAACAGAGCTGGAATGAACATTGGGGGTACATGTCTGTTTTTGAACTATGGTGTTCTCAGGGTATATGCCCAGTAGTGGGATTGCTGGGTCGTATGGTAGTTCTATTTTTAGTTTTTTAAGGAACCTCCATCCTGTTCTCCATAGTGGCTGTATCAATTTACATAGCCACCAACAGTGCAGGAGGGTTCCCTTTTCTCCACACCCTCTCCAGCATTTGTTGTTTGTAGATATTTTAATGATGGCCATTCTGATGGTTGTGAGGTGATACCTCATTGTAGTTTTGATTTGTATTTCTCTAAAGATTAGTGATGTTCAGCATCCTTTCATATGTCTGTTGGTAATCTGTATATCATCTTTGGAGAAATGTCTATTTAGCTCTTCTGCCCATTTTTGGATTGGGTTGTTTGTTCCTTTGATATTGAGCTCCATGGGCTGCTTGTATATTTTGGAGATTGTCAGTTGCTTTGTTTGCAAATATTTTCTCCCATTCTGAGGGTTGTTTTTCGTCTTGTTTATGGTTTCCTTTGCTGTGCAAAAGCTGTTAAGTTTCATTAGGTCCCGTTTTTTTTTTTTAAATTTCCCTTTCTCTAGGAGGTGGGTCAAAAAGGATCTTGCTGTGATTTATGTCATAGAGTGCTCTGCCTATGTTTTCCTCTAAGAGTTTTAGAGTGTCTGGCCTTACCTTTAGGTCTTTAATCCATTTTGAGTTCATTTTTCTGTATGGTGGTAGGGAGTGTTCTAATTTCATTCTTCTATATGTAGCTGTCCAGTTTTCCCAGCACGACTTATTGAAGAGGCTGGCTTTTCTCGGTTGTATATTCTTCCCTCCTTTATCAAAGATAAGGTGACCATATGTGCATAGGTTTATCTCTGGGCTTTCTATCCTGTTCCATTGATCTATATTTCTGTTTTTGTGCCAGGACCATACTATCCTGATTACTGTAGCTTTGTAGTATAGTCTGAAGTCACGGAGCCTGATTCCTCCAGCTCCATTTTTCTTTCTCAAAATTGTGTTGGCTGTTTGGGGTCTTTTGTGTTTCCATACACACTGTGAAATTTTTTGTTCTAGTTCTGTGAAAAATGCTATTGGTAGTTTGATAGGGATTGCATTGAATCTGTAGATTGCTTTAGGTAGTATAGTCATTTTCACAATATTGATTCTTCCAATCTAGAACATGGTATCTCTCTCCGTCTGCTTGTATCATAATTAATTTCTTTCATCAGTGTCTTATAGGTTTCTGCATACAGGTATTTTGTCTCCTTAGTTAGGTTTATCCCTAGGTATTTTATTCTTTTTTTGCAGTGGTAAATGGGAGTGTTTCCTTAATTTCTCTTTCAGATTTTTCATCATTAGTGTATAGGAATGCAAGAGATCTCTGTGCATTAATTTTATATCCTGCTACTTTACCAAATTCATTGAGTAGCTCTGGTAGTTTTCTGCTAGCATCTTTAGGATTCTCTAAGTATAGTATCATGTCATCTGCAAACAGTGACAGTTTTACTTCTTTTCTAATTTAGATTCCTCTTATTTCTTTTTCATCTATGACTGCTGTGGCTAAAGCTTCCAAAACTATGTTGAATAAGAGTGGTGAGAGTGATCGACCTTGTCTTGTTCCTGATCTTAGTGGAAATGGTTTCAGTTTTTCAGCACTGAGAACGATGTTGGCTGTGGATTTGTCACATATGGCCTTTATTAGGTTGAGGTAGGTTCCCTCTATCCCCACTTTCTGGAGAGTTTTTTATCATAAATGGGTGTTGAATTTTGTCAGAAGCTTTTTCGGCATCTGTTGACATTACCATGTGGTTTTTATCCTTCCGTTTGCTAATATGTGTTTCACATTGACCGATTCGCGCATATTGAAGAATCTTTGCATTCCTGGGATAAACCCCACTTGATCATGGTGTATGATCCTTTTAATGTGCTGCTGGATTCTGTTTGCTAGCATTTTGTTGAGGAGTTTTGTGTCTGTGTTCAAAAGTTATATTGGCCTGTTGTTTTCTTTTTTTGTGACATCTTTGTCTGGTTTTGGTATCAGGACGATGGTGGCCTTGTAGAATGAGTTTGGGAGTGTTTCTCTCTCTGCCATATTTTGGAAGAATTTAAGACTGATAGGTGTTAGCTCTTCTCTAAGTGTTTGATAGAATTCACCTGTGAAGCCATCGCATCCTGGGCTTTCATTTGTTGGAAGTTTTAATCACAGTGTCAATTTCAGTACTTGTGATTGGTCTGTTTATATTTTCTGTCTTCCTGGTTCAGTCTCAGAAGGTTGTGCTTTTCTACGTGTTTGTCCATTTCTTCCAGGTTGTCCATTTTTTTGGCATGTAGTTGCTTGTAGTGGTCTCTCATGATCCTTTGTATTTCTGCAGTACCAGGTGTTCTCTGTTTTCATTTCTAATTCTGTTGATTTGAGTCTTCTCCCTTTTTTTCTTCATGAGTCTGGCTAATGGTTTATCAATTTTGTTTATCTTCTCAAAGAACCAGTTTTAGTTTTGTTGACCTTTGCTACCATTTGCTTCATTGCTTTTTCATGTATTTCTGATCTGCTCTTTACGATATCTTTCCTTCTGCTTACTTTGGGGGGGGTTGTTCTTCTTTCTCTAATTGGTTTAGGTATAAGGCTAGGTTGTTTATGTGAGATGTTTCTTGTTTCTTGTAATAGGATTTTATTACTATAAACTTCCCTCTTAGAACTGCTTTTGCTGTATCCCACAGGTTTTGGGTCATCGTGTTTTCATTGTCATTTGTTTCTAGGTAGTTTTTGATTTCCTCTTTGATTTCTTCAGTGATCTCTTCGTTACTTAGTAGTGTATTGTTTAGCGCCCACGTGTTTGTATTTTTTACAGTTTTTTTCCCCTGTAATTGATATCTAGTCTCATAGTGTTGTGGTCAGAAAAGATACTTGACAAAATTTCAATTTTCTTAAATTTACCAAGGCTACATTTGGGACCCAAGATATGATCTATCATGGAGAATGTTCCATGAGCACTTGAGAAGAAGGTGTATTCTGCTGTTTTTGGCTGGAATGTCCTATAAATATAATGTTCTTAATTAACGTGTCATTTAATGCTTGTGTTTCGTTATTTATTTTCATTTTGGTTGATCTGTCCATTGGTGAAAGTGGGGTGTTAAAGTCCCCTACTATGATTGTGTTACTGTCAATTTCCTCTTTTATGGCTGTTAACATTTGCCTTATGTATTGAGGTGCTCGTATGTTGGGTGCAAAAATATTTACATTTGTTGTATCTCCTTGGATTGATCACTTGATCATTATGTAGTGTCTTTGTCTCTTGCCATATGCTTTATTTTAAAACCTATTTTGTCTGATATGAGAATTACTACTCCAGCTTTCTTTCGATTTCCATTTGCATGGAATATCTTTTTCCATCCCGTCGCTTTCAGTGTGTATGTGTCCCTAGGTCTGAAGTGGGTCTCTTGTAGACAGCATATATACGGGTCTTGTTTTTGTATCCATTCAGCCAGTATGTCTTTTGGTTGGAGCATTTAATCCATTACATTAAGGTAATTATCAATATTTCTGTTCCTATTACCATTTTAATTGTTTGGGTTTGTTACTGTAGGTCTTTTCCTTCTGTGTTTCCTGCCTAGAGAAGTTCCTTTAGCATTTGCTGTAAAGCTGGTTTGGTGGTGCTGAATTCCCTTAGCTTTTGCTTGTCTGTAAAGGTTTTAAATTCTCCATCAAATCTGAATGAGATCCTTGCTGGGTAGTGTAATCGTGGTTGTAAGTTTTTCCCTTTCATCACTTTAAATATGTCCTGCCATTCCCTTCTGGCTTGCAGGGTTTCTGCTGAAAGATCAGCTGTTAACCTTATGGGGATTCCCTTGTATGTTATTTGTTGCTTTTCCCTGGCTGCTTTTTTTTTTTCCCCCCTGGCTGCTTTTAATATTTTTCTTTGGATTTAATATTTGATAGTTTGATTAATATGTGTCTTGGCATGTTTCTCCTTGGATTTATCCTGTATGGGACTCTCTGTGCTTCCTGGACTTGATTGACTATTTCCTTTCCGACATTAGAGAAGTTTTCAACTATAATGTCTTCAAATATTTTCTCAGACCCTTTCTCTTTTTCCTCTTCTTCTGGGACCCCCTATAATTCGAATGTTGGTGCATTTAATGTTGTCCGAGAGGTCTCCGAGACTGTCCTCAATTATTTTCATTTTTTTTCCTTTATCCTGCTCTGCAATAGGTATTTCCACTATTTTATCTTCCAGGTCGCTTATCCGTTCTTCTGCGTCAGTTATTCTGCTATTGATTCCTTCTAGAGAATTTTTAATTTCATCTATTGTGTTGTTCCTCAGTGTTTGTTTGCTCTTTAGTTCTTCTGGGTCCTTATTAAACGTTTCTTATATTTTCTCCATCCTATTTCCAAGATTTTGGATCATCTTTACTCTCATTACTGTGAATTCTTTTTCAGGAGACTGCCTATTTCCTCTTCATTTGTTTGGTCTGGTGGGTTTTTACCTTGCTCCTTCATCTGCTGTGTGTTTCTCTGTGTTTTCATTTTGCTAAACTTACTGTGTTTGCGGGTCTGCTTTTCACAGACTGCAGGTTCGTAGCTCCCTTTGTTTTTGGTGTCTGCCCCCAGTGGCTAAGGTTGGTTCAGTGGGTTGTGTAGGCTTCCTGGTGGAGGGGGCTCGTAGTGCCTGTGTTCTGCTGGATGAGGCTTGAATCTTGTCTTGCTGGTGGGCAGGACCGCATCTGCTATTGTGTTTTGGGGGTGTCTGTGACCTTATTACGATTTTAGGCAGCCTCTCTGCTAATGGGTGGGGTTGTGTTCCTGTCTTGCTAGTTGTTTGGCCTAGGGTGTCCAGCACTGTAGCTTGCTGGTCGGTGAGTGGAGCTGTGTCTTAGCGTTGAGATGGAGATCTCTGGGAGAGCTTTCGCCGTCTGATAGTACGTGGAGTGGAGCCAGGAGGTCTCTGGTGGACCAGTGTCCTGAACTCGGCTCTCCCACCTCAGAGGCACAGGCGTGACACCTGGCGGAAGCCCCTAGACCCTGCCAGCCACGCGGCTGAAGGACAGGAACACCATGCCCCGACCGGGGCGGCGGGGGGCGGGAGGCGGTGCGTCTGGGAGGGGCGGGGGATAGACAGCCAGGCGGAAATCTCAGTGGAAATCTAAAGGCTCACAAGATTGGCAAGGGTCTGGGGGCGTGGACTCGGAGCACGCCTCAGCGCCCGGGTAGAGGAGGCAGCCGCGGCACGAGGGTCCTGAAGTCCCGCGGCGCTCCCTCCCTGGCGGCGAGTAACGGTCCTGAAGTCCCGAGACGGCCGAGCCTGGCCGGGCGCCATCCCTTGGCGTGTTCTCCGAGGAGTGCCCGTGGCTCCTGCAAAAGGGAGCGGGGAGCTCGGCGAACGGCCTGTGTCTGCGGCTTCCACTCCACGCCCCAGCCTCCGCGCAGTGAGCAGCCTGGCCTCCCGGCCTAGCCCAGGTAACTTTTCTGCTTCCTGAGTCCTTTTTAGCATGATCCAGTCATCTTTGATATTTAACTTCTGATATGACAGGATGTTCCAGAATCATATTGTAATTTTCTGCTCCAATCCTAGAGTCAGCTATATCTCCGAAAAGAGCTGGCAAAGATTATTTTTAATGGCTGCATCTTCTGGATGTACCAGTTCTTATTTAGCCAGTCCACTATTTGGAGGGAAAGAGTTTAGAAAGTTTCTGTAACTCTTCTGTAGTATAAATTAAATACTGAGATGTTTTATAGAAATAGTATATATAAGTGAGTGATGATGCCCTTATAATTCTTTTCTCTATTATTTAATATTTTTTAAAAGCCTAGTCAATTGACCCAGCTAGGGCGTGACGCATAAACTGGTTTGCGTCATTCACCTGTTAGAGATGTCTGCTTCTAGAGAGGGGCTTGCAAACAATGAATTAAAAGGTGGTAGCTTGCTGGGTAGAGTAATCTTGGTTGTAGGTTTCTCTCCTTCATCACTTTAAATATGTCCTGCCAGTCCCTTCTGGCTTGCAGAGTTTCTGCTGAAAGATCAGCTGTTAACCTTATGGGGATTCCCTTGTATGTTATTTGTTGCTTTTCCCTGGCTGCTTTTTTTTCCCCCTGGCTGCTTTTAATATTTTTCTTTGGATTTAATTTTTGATAGTTTGATTAATATGTGTCTTGGCATGTTTCTTCTCCTTGGATTTATCCTGTATGGGACTCTCTGTGCTTCCTGGACTTGATTGACTATTTCCTTTCTGACATTAGGGAAGTTTTCAACTATAATGTCTTCACATATTTTCTCAGACCCTTTCTCTTTCTCTTCTTCTTCTGGGACCCCCTATAATTCGAATGTTGGTGCATTTAATGTTGTCCGAGAGGTCTCCGAGACTGTCCTCAATTATTTTCATTTTTTTTTCTTTATCCTGCTCTGCAGTAGGTATTTCCACTATTTTATCTTCCAGGTCACTTATCCGTTCTTCTGCGTCAGTTATTCTGCTATTGATTCCTTCTAGAGAATTTTTAATTTCATTTATTGTGTTGTTCATCGTTGTTTGTTTGCTCTTTAGTTCTTCTAGGTCCTTGTTAAATGTTTCTTGTATTTTCTCCATTCTATTTCCAAGATTTTGGCTCATCTTTACTATTATTACTCTGAATTCTTTTTCAGGTAGACGGCCTATTTCTTCTTCATTTGCTTGGTCTGGTGGGTTTTTACCTTGCACCTTCATCTGCTGCATATTTTTCTGTCTTCTCATTTTACTTAAGTTACTGTGTTTGGGTTCTCCTTTTTGCAGGCTGCAGGTTCATAGTTTCCACTGTTTTTGGTGTCTTCCCCCAGTGGGTAAGGTTGATTCAGTGGGTTGTGTAGGCTTCCTGGTGGAGGGAACTTATGCCTGTGTTCTGGTGGGTGAGGCTGGATTCTGTTTTTCTGGTGTGCAGGACTGAGTCCATTGGTGTGTTTTGATGTGTCTGTGAATTTATTATAATTTTAGGCAGCCTCTCTGCTAATGGGTGGGGTTGTGTTCCTGTCTTTCTAGCTGTTTGGCATGGGGTGTCCAGCACTGGAGCTTGCTGGTCATTGAGTGGAGCTGGGTCTTAGTGTTGAGACGGAGATCTCTGGGAGAGCTCTCGCCGTTTGATATTACATGGGGCCAGGAGGTCTCTGGTGGTCCAATGTCCTGAACTCGGCTCTCCCACCTCTAAGGCTCAGGCCTCATACCCAGCCAGAGCAGCAAGACCCTGTCAGGCACATGCCTCAGTTGAAAAGGGTGAAAAAAAAAAAGAAGGAAAAAAACTAATAAAGTTATTTAAATAAAAAAATTTAAAAACTATTAAATAAAAAAATTTTTTGAGAACAATCGAATGAATAAAGAATTTTACCAATAATAACAAGTGCTAAAAACTAAACTAAGATAAACATATAAATCAGAAAGTAGTCAGTGGCATACCAACAAACCCCAAGTCTACAGTTGCTCCCAAAGCCCACCGCCTCAGTTTGGGATGATTTGTTGTCTCTTCAGGTGTTCCACAGATGCAGGGTACATCAAATTGATTGTGGAGATTTAATCCGCTGCTTCTGAGGCTGCTGGGAGAGATTTCCCTTTCTCTTCTTTGTTCGCACAGCTCTTGGGATTCAGCTTTGGATTTGGCCCCTCCTCTGCATGTAGGTCGTTTGAGGGCGTCTGTTCATCCCCCAGCCAGGACCGGGTTAAAGTACCAGCTGATTAGGGGCCTCTGTCTCCCTCAGACCGGGGGGTGGGAGGGGTACGGAATGTGGGGTGAGCTTTCAGCAGCAGAGGCCAGAGTGTCGTTGCAACAGCCTGAGGTTCACCGTGTGTTCTCCTGGGGAAGTTGTCCCTGCATCACAGGTCTTTCACCTCCTTGGTTAAGTTGATTCTTTGGTATTTAATTCATTTTGATGTAATTTTAAATGGGATTTTTTTTTTACTTTCTGATAACTCATTAGTGTATAGAAACAACAGATTTCTGTATATTAAATCTTGCATCCTACAATTTTACTGAATTCATTTATTCTAATAAGTTTTTGGTGGAGACTTTAGGATTTTCTACATATAGTATCATGTCATCTACAAATAGTGACAGTTTTCCTTCTCTCCTTGCAATTTCTTGTCTGATTGCTGTGGCTGGAGCTTCCTATGCTATGTTGAATAGAAGTGGCAAGAGGGCATCATTGCTTCCGAATTTAGAGGTAAGGCTTTCAGCTTTTCACTGTGGTATATGTTAGCTGTGGGTTTGTCATAAATGGCTTTTATTATGTTGAGAAGTTCCCTCTATACCCACTTTGATGAGTTTATCATGAATGGATGTTCTATTTCATCAAATGCTTTTTCTGTATCTGTTGAGATGATCATGTGATTTTTATGCTTCCTTTTGTTCATGTGGTATGTCACATTGACTTGCAAATTTGAACCATTCTTGGATCCCTAGAATAAATCACACTTGATCAAAGGTGACTGATCCTTTTTATATATTGATGAATTCGGGTACTAATATTTTTTATTTTTGCATCTTTATCCAGAGATATTCACCTTTAATTTACTTTCTTTTGTAGAGTCTTTGTCTGGTTTTGGTGTCAGGGTAATGGTGGCCTCGTAGAATGAATTTGGGAATGTTTCCTCCTCTTCAAATTTGTTTGGAATAGTTTGAGAAAGATAGGTACTAGCTTTTCTTTATATGTTTGGTAGAATTCCCCTGTAAAGCCATGTGTTCCTGAACTTTTGGTTGCTGTGTTTTTTGTTTTTTGGGTTTTTTTTTTACAAATTCAGTTTCACTACTAGTGATTGGTATGAGCTCTGATGGTCCAGACTCAGATAGTGGTCAGGACTGCTTCTCATGTGCAGCATGTATAAGCAGTGGTAATGGCTGCCCTGACCCTGCTCAGATGCCACTTTGGGTCTGAGCCACCTCTGTGTCTCAGACAAGCCATCGCCCAGTGTGGAGCTGCTTTGTGATGCAACCTGGGCTGGAACACTCACATGGATCAGACTGTGGCACATGCTGGGATGGTCTAAACTGGCCTGCCACTTGAGCAGTTTTCAATCTGCCTGCCCTCTCCACCGTGCTTCAGGAGCAAGCATGCATGCAGTCCTCAGGAGTGAAGTCCAGGCTTCCCACAGCCCTCCTGGTAATCCCACCAACCCTCCAGCCAGCCAAGGGGGCTTGTCTTCCCTATGTAAGACCCCATGGCTGGAGCTTCCAATAGGTGGCTTGAACTGCTCACTCCCCAGGGTGAGCCTCTGCCCATATAATCTCCCTTTTCCTCTGAGTCTTCTCCTAGGGGCACAGGTCCTGACCTGATCTCTTCTCTTTCTTTTGTACCCGATTCCATGTGGATCTTTCTCACAGCCTTGCTTGTACAGGAGTCTGACAATTTCCTGTTAGTTTTCAGTGAAAATTATTCTACATATAGATGTATTTTTGATGTCTTTGTGGGAGGAGGTGAGTTCCATGCCCTCCTATTCCACCATCTTGATCTCCTCCCCAAAATGTAATTTATATACAAAAAAAGTATAGGTCTTACACGAAGTTTAATATCTTTTGTCAATTATATCTGCCTATATAACCAACACCCAAGACACGAAATAGAACATTTCAATTACTCCCAAAATTCCCTGGCCCCCCTTTCAGTTTGATTCACATCTCTATAGCCAGGCAACTACTTTCTGGTTTCTTGTACTTCACGTAAATAGAATCTTACAGTATGTATCTTGGAGGAGTTTGGATTCTCTCAAAGTGACATTTCTGAGGTTTATCACCATTATTCCAGGTATCAATAGTTCACTGCTTTTTATTGAAGTAGCATTCCTTTGTGTGAATTTACCACAATATATCCATTCTCCTGCTGAAGACCTCCTTTTTTTTCTTTTGGATTATGAGTAATCCTATGCATATTTGTGTACAAGTTTTTATGTGAACATTTATTCATTTTGTTTTGGTAAATACTTAGGAGATGAATTTCTGCGTCATAGGTAGGTATATGTTAACACATTATTGACTGGGGAATTTTTGCAGAAACCAGCACCTGTGGCCGTAATATGTCTCCAGTCAAAAATGTGTTAACTTTATAAGAACTTGCCAGCTATTTTCCAAAACAGTTGTACCATTTTTCACTAACATAGTTAACTCGAGCAAGCTGCAGTTGCTCAGCATCCTTTCTGAGGTATTTTAAGTCTTTCCAGCTTTAGACATTCAAGTAGATGTACAAGAGTATCTCAGAGTAAAGTTCTGTTTCACTAGAGATAAATATTCAGCATCATTTCATGTGCTCATTGGCCATCTGTATATATTCTTTTGTGAAGGATTTGTTCATGTTTTTGCACTCTTTTTCTATTGAGGTTTTTGTCTTAATACTGACTTTTAAGAGTTATTTTTATATCCTTTACACAACTTCTAAACTATTAAATAAAAGTAAAAATCATTACACATAAATTAATCCCAAGTTAATAGGGCTTTACACAAAGCATATGCTTAAAACTAAAACAGTAGTTACCGGCCATACTGCCCCACCGCTCACAGAATTTTATCAACTCTTAGCTCTTTCTTGTATTATTTTCTTCATATATCTAAATAATATGCGTACACTGTTGTTTCTCACCAATTGTAAACATTTCCTATTTTTTGTCCTATTAGGAAAATTAAGGATTTTGTTTTCTTTCACCACAGTCACACACTAAATCTTTCTCTTCCTGTGATAAATATATCACATTTTTATCAAGACAATATTCAGCACTTATATTAGAACTATGTAAGTATTGTTTATGGCACGCTCATAAGGTACACTGATTGCTTTTTGTTATAATTTTCTTTTAGAGTTTATAATTGCCTTATTTTTTTACTTTGTAATTTTCTATGAAACTATCCCCCCCAATTTTTAACTACACTATAAAAATTCTTCTCAATAAGGGTAAATATATCAGGTAATCAATTAAGTGAACTTTTTGGGGCAGACCATCTCTCCCCTAGAGAATGACATCCACCTGCTCCACTCTGAGTTACTTTTTCTGAAGCCTGATGCACAGCTCTCATTATAGGATTCTCATTCAACATCACCCATTCTCTCTCATGTTAACTCTGATATATTCTTTAAATTTTTTAATATATTCTTCATTCTTGGTTTAATCTCTACTTTCAGAGGAGCACACTTTCTAGAAATTTCCTGACAAAGGGTCTGTGAAATGAAATTATTTGAGATGTGTACATTTGAAAATGGATTAAATCTACCTTCACATTTGTGTGAGTGTTTGGCTAAGTAGACAATTCCAGGTTAGAAGTACTTAACCTTGGAAGTATTAGGGCATTTTCAGTTGTCTTCTATATCACAGTATTGTCATAGAAAATTCTGATGCCATTATGATTACATGGTACAAGTACTTTAGAAAGCTATTTTTCGTTATTCATTAGAGATAGCCACTGATGCCAAACAAATGCATACTCTCTGACCCAGAAGTACTAGTTCTACATGGCTTCCCTACAAAACATGTACATATGTTAACCAAAAGATATTTGTACATGGATATTCATAGCAGTATTTTTAATAGCCCCAAACTGCAACTTACTCAAATGCATTTTAATAGTTCAACATATGAATAAATTGCACTATATTTATACAATGGAATACTATGTAGCAATAAGAACGAACAAACTATAACACAATGATATGGACAAGTCTCACAGTGTTGATCAAAAGATTCCAGACACAAAAATATGCTACGTGATTCCATTTTATAAACTGCAAAAGCTGGCAAAATCGATATTTTCTGTTAGAAATCAGGATAGTGTTAGCATTAGCCGAGGGTGGTGACCAGGAGGGAGCACTGGGGGGCTTTTGTGATACTGTTAATGTTGTTCTTGATCTGGGTGGTGGTTACATGCATGTGTTAAATTTTTGAAAATTAATCAAGCTACACGTTTATGACTCGGGCACTTTCCTGTAAGCTATACTTCCTTAAAATTTCCCCCCAAAGTTGACAGCTTTGACCAAGTAAGATTTTTAATTTCAAGTTTTGTATTTTAGGATAATTGTAGGTTTACAGATAAGATTCATAGATAGCACAGAGTTCCTGTATCCTCTTCACCAAGGTTCCCCTAAAGTTAACTTCTTGTATAATCATATTTTCCAAAACTAAAAGATTAACATTTGTATAACACTATTAACTAAATTACAGACTGCATTCATATGTCATCAGTTTTTCCACTAATATCCTTTTTCCAGGATCCGATTTAGGATACCACACTGCATTTGACAAAGTTTTAAAATATTTGATAAAAGTCTCCTATATAAATTTTTAAAACACAATGTGTTTATAAAAACATAGAAATCACTTTAGTACCCAACATTAACAGAATTGCTAAATTCTATGATGGAACAGGATCCAGCAATTATAATTGAAGAATATCTAATAACATAGTTACATAAAATTTGATAAGTACTATGATCCCAAAGTTATATGGTAAATACAATACCGTTAATTTGATAAAATTGGGTTAATACTGTGATCTCAATGCTATTAATGCTATGTTAGCATTATATAGGTGAGCATATAAAAATGCTTTTCTGCAAGTGTATTAAAATGATAGTAGTGGTTATATTTGGGTTGTATGATTATGTGAGATTTTATATTCTCTTTAAGCTTTCCTGAGTGACAGCTCCTCTCAGTCAGCTCACTAAACAGTATTCAACCTCAATTTTCTGAAGTGGGAGTGAGCCACCTTTTTCAGTAAAGGGCCAGATAGTAATTATTGTAGATCTTGCAGGTCATATGGTCTCTGTCACAACGATTACTCAACTCTGCCATTGTGAAAGCAGCCACAGACAATGGCATAAAGACTCATAAAATTAATGGGCATAGCTTGTTCTAATAAAACTTTATTTACAAAAACAGTCAGCAGGCCAGCTTTGGCCTGCAGGCTGCAATTTCCTAGCCCTGTTCTAAAACATTTCTTTTATTCTTCCAGAATGGTAGTTACTATGTACTGTCCTTGGAAAACTGAGAAAAGTTATTCCAATCATTTCCTATTGGGCTTAATTCTTTCACTGAATGCTTTGAGAAAGGTTGCTGTATTTTCTAATTTCTTAAAAACAATCAGCTATTTCCTATATAATCAGCATTTTATTTTAAATAACATGCATTTTAAATGAAATCAATATAATACAGAGAAGGGACAAGAGGAGGACGAGATGAGTATGGATGTGAAGGTTGTACAGAAAATGATATTCAGAAGTAAGGAAGAACACTGGGTATGGAAAAGTATGGATATATTCCAGAGATATTAAGAAAGTTTGACAAATTGGTGACTCATTGATTGTGAAGGGAATGGAATTTCTTCATTGATTCTGACTTGTGTATTTGGTAGATGGTGCGAGCATCTACTCTAAATGAGAAATATGGACACAGAGGAATAGATGATGAGTACAAGTTGAGGGATTTCTCTTAGTGCTTGTTTTAGAGACTCTGTAGTGATGGCATTGTCTAAGTGTTCTCTGATAACATCCATTACTTGGGTCTTGAGGAGTTGATAGATGGCTGTGAACCCGGACCCTTTATATCTCATATTAGATGACTGCTTTAAAGACTTCTGAACGAGTATGAGATCAGGCTAATTAACTATAACATACATATCTTTGGGAAATGTAAAGCAGAGTCATTTTAGTATTTACCAAGATAAGAACAAAGCATCCCACCAATTTTTATGTCCTTGTAATAGCACCTTTATAAAATCCTCTATCACTCCTTCTGTCAGGTGAAAAGAAAAGTTGGAGAAGAGAAGAATTACTTTTAACTGGAAAGTCTTATGTCCATATAAATGACATTTCACATTTATATATCTTGAAGATTTTATGATTAAGCTAGATGTATACAATAGACATGTATAAACTCACTATATAATCTCCAAAAGTATAGAACAATCTCCATGACAATGGAAAAATACATCAATAAGAGAACTAACCAAAACAAGCCAACAAAAAAATTATGGCCATGAAAAAATTCACCAAAATAAATCAGCTCTGTCTTCAACATTCTCTTTCAAAGGCATCTTGGATCCAGTCATCACAGATCCTTCATCATGCCTTTAACATCTGCCCCTCATCCCCATTCCCATAGCCCCTGTACCAGCACAGGCTTGCATTTCTTTTCTCTTATTACACTCACTCTCCATGCCTCTAGGCTCTCCTTACCCTTAATCCACCTTCTATACTCCTGACAGGATTCCTGTTTAAGCTCTCACGAATGATGTTAACTCCCTAACTACAAAAGCTCATCTCCTGCTGCTGCGGCCAAATTAGATCACTTGCAATTCCCAGAACCCTCCCTCATTCTTCAATGTCTGGCGACACTCCATTTCTTAATGCTATTCATTCTTACCCATTGATCTCCTTCTCCCTTTGTCATTATCTGTGCCTGTCAAAATCCTTCGCAACCCTTAAGACTTGTCTCAAAACTCTAAATTTGTTCTTTATTGAAGCCTTTGTAACTGTGTTGTCTCATTGTAACTTGGATCACTGATGAAACTGGAGAGCAGGCCTGGACAATATAGGAGCTGCACACATTCCCTTGACTAGAAGTGGATTCCATGGAGCTCAATATCAAAGGAACAAACAACCCAATCCAAAAATGGGCAGAAGAGCTAAATAGACATTTCTCCAAAGATGATATACAGATTACCAACAGACACATGAAAGGATGCTGAACATCACTAATCTTTAGAGAAATACAAATCAAAACTACAATGAGGTATCACCTCACACCCATCAGAATGGCCATCATTAAAATATCTACAAACAACAAATGCTGGAGAGGGTGTGGAGAAAAAGGAGCCCTCTTACACTGTTGGTGGCTATGTAAATTGATACAGCCACTATGGAGAACAGGATGGAGGTTCCTTAAAAAGCTACAAATAGAACTACCATACGACCCAGCAATCCCATTACTGGGCATATACCCTGAGAACACCGTAGTTCAAAAAAAGTCATGTACCCCAGTGTTCATTGCAGCTCTGTTTACAATAGCCAGGACATGGAAGCCACTTAAGTGTCCATCGACAGATGAATGGATAAAGAAGATGTGGCACATATATAGAATGGAATATTGCTCAGCCATAAAAAGAAACGAAATTAAGGTATTTGTAGTGAGGTGGATGGACCTAGAGTCTATTATACAGAGTGAAGTAAGTCAGAAAGAGAAAAACAAATACCGTACGCTAACACTTATATATGGAATGTAAAAAAGAAAATGGTTCTGAAGAATCTAGGGGCAGGACAGGAATAAATACGCAGATGTAGAGAATGGACTTGAGTACATGTGGAGTGGGAATGGTAAGCTGGGACGAAGTGAGAGAGTGGTATTGACATATATACACTACCAAATGTAAAATAGCTAGAGAGAAGCAGCTGCATAGCACAGGGAGATCAGCTAGGTGCTTTGTGACCACCTAGAGGGGTGGGATAGGGAGAGTGAGAAGGAGATGCAAAAGGGAGGGTATATGGGGATATATGTGTACGTATAGCTGATTCACTTTGTTATACAGCAGCAACTAACACAACAATGTAAAGCAATTATACTCCAATAACGTTGTTAAAAAAAAGAAATAATGCCAATTACAGCAACGTGAATGAACATAGAGATCATCATATTATGTGAAGTAAATAGGAGAGAGCGAGACAAATACTCTATTACAATGTGTATGTGGAATCTAAAAAATCAAATGAATGTATGTAACAAAACAAACAGACTCACAGATATAGAGAACAATTTAGTGGTTATCAGTGGGAATAGGGAGGGGGGAGAGGGGCAAGGTAGTTGTATGGGATTAAGAGAGACAAGCTGCTATGTATAAAATAAGCAACAAGGATATATTGTATAGCACAGGGAAATACAGTCATTATTTTGTAATATCTTTAAGCGAAGTATAACCTATAAAAATATTGAATCACTGTGTTGTACACTGAAACTAATATAATGTTATAAATCAACTATACCTCTATAAAAATTACATTTCATTTTTTTTTAAAAATTACCATTTCTGTTTTTGTGCTACTATCACAAGTATCTTGGATTTTTACTACTGTTGAACATTTAGGTTATTTATATTTCTTTTTTTCTATTTGAAGCAATATTTGATGAAAAAGCTTTTTACTTAACTTTGAATGTTATTGTGAGGGCACAGTTCTATCTAGGAGAGAACTGCCTGTTTATTCATAATGCACATTTTAAAGAGTTTTGATTTTTTTTTTTTTTTTTTTTGCTGTACGCGGGCCTCTCACTGTTGTGGTCTGTCCCGTTGCGGAGCACAGGCTCCGGACGCGCAGGCTCAGCGGCCATGGCTCACGGGCCCAGCTGCTCCGCGGCATGTGGGATCTTCCCGGACCGAGGCACGAACCCGTGTCCCCTGCATTGGCAGGTGGACTCTCAACCAGTGTGCCACCAGGGAAGCCCACACATTTTAAAGATTTTAAAAAACATGTTAGAAACTTATACTCCAGAAGATTTGAAGCCATTTTTTCTAACATATACGAGCATGCCAACAGTGATATTATTTTTTCTTATATT
Source organism: Globicephala melas (assembly GCF_963455315.2). Classification (NCBI taxonomy): domain Eukaryota; kingdom Metazoa; phylum Chordata; class Mammalia; order Artiodactyla; family Delphinidae; genus Globicephala; species Globicephala melas. Next base: position 7,376,924 of record NC_083335.1, on the reverse strand, counting down.
TGCTAAGTTCAAGAGGTCAACTGTTTTATTTTTCTATGGAATAATTATGGTCTTTATGTCAGCTGGATCTGAATTTGAATCTTAGCTCTGCTGCTTATTTACTCCGTGTCCGTGGGCAAGTTAGTTAAACACTCTAAGTTCAAGTTTCCCTATTTGTAAAATGGGACCAGTAGTGGTAGCTAACTCTTAAGGCTGCTTATGAGGATTGAATGAGATCACAGAAGTAAAAAGCTGAGTACAGGGCCAGGGGGCCAGTAACTACGTAAAGTAGCTGGGTAACATCATATGGAATAAATTCCTTGATATTCAATTTACTAAATGAGCAATTCCCTGCAAAGTAGAAGACAAGTAACTGAAACCTGACCTACATTGGTTCACTACAGGCTTTACATTGCCAGAAGGAGGAAGGCCCAAGTTCACAAAAAAGACTGTCTTTTGGGAAGAAAAGAGAGGCATAAGTGAAGTCAGGGGCAGGGGAGATATGGCGACAGAGTCGAGAGGGAAAGGCCACTGCATTTAGCCTGCTACTGCCAAATACAACAGCAAGAGGCAGGACCAGGAGAAGTTAGAACTTAATAATTTGGCAAATTTGTCTTCTGTTAGGCTGGATTTCAATGAATTGCCTTCCAGCAAATGAGCCTGCTCCCAGGACTCAATGACTGTATACTATTTGTGCTTAAATTTGCATTTAATGATGTGGAAATTTAAACTTCAACTACAATTTTTCTTGATCACATGTTTCTCAAATTGCAAATAAGTGTGCTTATTATAACATATGAAACGACATACTCCATCTGTATGGTCCCACCCCCAAACCCATGGTAACTGCTCTACTTTTCTCCATGTTCATATGGATATACACACATATACTTGTATACACACAACACTCATAGGCATATACACATTTTGTTTTTTATCATTCTATGCTTTAAACATGGGATCATATATTAATATGTTTCTTTCTGTCTTTGTTTTTCTTACTTAGCAAAACTTCACAAAATTCCACTGAGTCAACTTTTAAAAATTATGCATAGTAGTCCATGGTATTAGTGTATGCTAAATCATTTAGTTATTTCCCTCATTTAGAGAGTGGAAGGTCATTCCCAGCTTTGCAATCCCATGAGAAAAGCTGCAGTAAATGGCTTTGTGTATTTATTTAGGTGCTGGAACCTTTATTTCTGTGCAACAGGGTGATTAACATCTTTGTTATGTTTTTTCACTAGATACAAGTATGTATTCTTTTGCAATTTGCAAAACACCTAAAAAGATAGGCTTTTATTTTAAAATGTTACTCATCATCATGAGTGTGTTAGATGGGGCTCCTGAGAAACAGACTCCAGGAGGGAAATTTGCATTCGGGAGGTTGACTGGGGAGGATATACAGTAGGAAACAGCACCTGTGAGGGAGGAAGGGTGGGGGCGGGATTGAGCAGAGGGAAAAGGTGAGTCGTGATGCAGTTGTAACAGATTCCTCATCTGATCCGACAAGCAGGTCTGATGCTGAGATGGCCCTTCACAGTGGTCCAAAATTGACGCTAGGGGCCAGGGCCTTTGTACTTTTGTACTGCTCCATCATTTGATGCTGACTGCCCTTGGGGAAGAGATACAGCCTTGAGTGAGGCAACTCTTTTAGACCAAGGGCAATGATCAGAGAGGATTGCAGCTGTGAGCCATCCGCAGCCAACACACCTGGAAGCTGGGGAAATAAGTTCCTTGGTCCTGAAGAGGTATCTAGGCAGTGCACCATGGTATTCCCCACAGCCAGTAATTAAAAGTTCAAATGAAAACAAATAATACTTAACATTCACTGAATGCTAGATGGAGGCCAATCAGTCAAAAATCAGTTGGCTGGAAGCCAGTGTTTTTAAATGACCAATTCACTAAATAACGGAGGATTGCTGGGTCAAAGAGTAGGTATCTTTTTATTTAAAAGATGATGCCTGGTTTCTCAAACAGGTGTATGACTTGCATTTCCATCCACAAGGTGAGAGACCCAGAACCAGTTTATCTTGCTTCGCTGCCAGCATTTCGGTTAACTGTTTAGTAGAGTCAGGTGTGAGGCAGCAGGGAATGGCCTAACCTCTGTTAGACTGAGCATGTTAGACTTGCTCAACTTAAAGATCTTGAAATTCAGTTCTTTAAAAACTACTATGTTGGCCAAATAAAACATCTGCAGGATTTGACACAAGAGCTGCTAGATTTGACCTCTGTGGTTTAAAAGGAATATATATCGTGGAACAGAAAACTGCATAGCCAAGTGAACGGAGACTTTCCTGTTCACTAACAAGGGAGAGAAAGACTGAGTCGTGCAATCTCCTGTGATGCTGGTTTTGATTTGGGGCAGGTTTAGAGTTTGGAGAGTATTGAGATCTTATGAACAACCAGTATTTTATTTAAAAAAAAAAGGTTTTCCCGCAAATCTATGGACCAGATATGTTATGATAGAACAGACACTTTCTGTTTAAATGCATTCAAATTATGCCTTTAGTAGCACTCTTCAATTAGAAAATTCTGTAGTAGAAGCACAGCTTTTCTGCCCCCCACCACTGTCTTTTTAAAATGGAAATTCACTTACCATACTTACTGAATGCTTACTATATGTTAAGTGCCATGCTAGGACTTGGAGTTCAGTAGTGAATTAGAGGCAAAGACCTTGTATATAGTGGGGGAGACAAAAAATCAAAACAAGAGAATAAAAAAGCAATTACAAGTTGGAATAATTGCTGTGAAGGAAACAAGCAAAATATTGAGAGACAACGCTGAAAAGTTAGCATGTCACATTCTGCTATGGAGGATGGGCAGAGCAAGTAATAATGCCAGGGAGAGAGAGAGAGAATGGCTTGGTCATAAGAACATAGGTTCTGGAGCCCATCTCGATTTTGTCATTGACTGGCTTCATGAACTTGGACAAGCCATTTAACAGCTTCCTGGCTTGATTTTCTTATTTTTAAAGTGGTGTTACCAGTGTATACCTCAGAGAGTTGCGAGAATTAAATGTTTCCAAATGTAAAGATCTTAGGATGCTGCCTGGCACATAGTAAGAGTTCAATAAGTTAGCTTTCCTTATTATAATTTAGAGTTGCTTGTATGAATTAACTCACCAACCAAGAATGAAATTGTAAAATGAAATGCAAAGCAAGGCAGCATTTGAAAGAGGTTGCATGTATTTATTGTACAGGGATGGTGCTTTCTGCTGTCCCATTTATCATTGTCGTCCTTGTACTTTTTGCTATAGAAATAACTAACTAAAATTTCTAGGACACACAATGCTGTTTCAAGCCTCTATGGTGTTCGCCGAGCCTGGAGTGCCTTTCTTGCCTCCATTTTTCTTACCTCTAACCTTGTGAGTCTTCTTTTAAATTCAAGGTCAGCTATCACCTTTCGCAGGAAGCCATAGCTGCCTCTCTTTCCTCCCACATAGTCTATCATACCTTCTTCTGTATTGAGGCCTGCACATTGCAGAGAGTGGAATTCTGTGCTCTGACACTGATCTGTTTCCATGGCTTTCTCCCATAAGAAGCCATGGGCGTCTCAAGGACAGGGACTTTGTGTCACACCCATCTCCCTATCTTCACAATTTAACACAGTGACTAATGCATATAGGCTTTCAATAATTATTTGTTGAATGAATGAGTGGATAAATGAATATTTTCATTGGCATGTTTCATAACCGTTTTTGGTTAACTTTCAGCAATTACACAGATAAGTAGGTGAATTAGTACTGCAGTAAAGAGAGAAGAAGGCAATCAAATTGCCTATGAGAAATAGTAGTACCTAATGTTGATTGCTAGCTCTTTTACATACCATGTTTAATCTGCTTAACAACCCTATTACATAATTTTGATTATGATCCATGTTTTCAGAAATAGAAAATGAGGCTTGAAGAAGTTAAACTCTTGTCCCAGATCATAAGCTAATAAGTGCTGGAGCCAAATACCTCTCCCAAATTATTTCTTCCTTTATTACACTATTTGAGCTTTTGCTAGCTACAGTAATATTGTTTTAGAATCATGATATTTGAAATTTATTATGATAAATACAATGACAGAAATATTAAAGTTTTTACGGTAAAATAAATTTGAGAATACTATAGCTTCCCCTTGAGATGTACAATATACTTTAGCATGTTAAAAACTCTAAAAAGTCCTGTAATAAAGGACTTAACTACTTTCTTACACAGCTTCAATTGATGACATTTTTTTCAGGAGAACACTAAAAAGGGGTTCTGGTCACCAATTCCACTGTTGGGGATGTCCCCACACATCCAACAAGCAATTCTTTGACACCAGCAGGGTGTCCTACAATTTAACTTAATTCTGACACTACCCAAAAATAGCATCATATCCCACAAGGGCTCAGTCCTACAAGGCTGACCTCCCTTTCAGATGCCAGTGGAAAGCATAGGTTATCACCTGTGTTTCTAACCAACTGGCTATAAATCAGAGGTTCCCTCTTCGGTTTCAATTATTTTGCTACAGTGGCTCACGGAACTCAGAAAGATTTTACTTACTTGATCACCAGTTGAGTATAAAAAGGTATAACTCAGGAACAGCCAGACAGAAGAGATGTGTAGGACAAGGCATGAGGAAGGGGCATGGGGCTTGCATGCCATCTCTAGATGCAACCTTCTCCCAGCACCTCCATATGTACACCATCATATAAGCTCTCTGAACCAGGTCTGTTTGGGTTTTTATGAAGGCGTCATCACCTAGGCGTGATTGATTAAATCATTGACCATTGGTAGTTGATTCAACCTCCAGCACACACACCCCCGGAAATCAGGGGGTGGACTTAAATTTCCACCCTCCATTCATGGTTGGTTCCCCTGGCACCCGGCCCCCATCCTCAGGTGCTTTCCAAAAGTCACCTCATTAACATAAGCCCAGTAGTGGGGGGAAGGAGCTGTTGTAAATAACAAGACACCCTTTTCACATTCATGGCTCTGATGCATTTGCAGGAGCTGAGAACAAGAGACCAGATATTATAACAAAAGGTGCTCCCATTGCTCTTATCGCTCAGGAAATTCCAAGGGTTTTGGGAGCTGTGAGCCAGGAACTGTAGATGAAGACCAATTATGTATGAGAAATATATGATCAAAAGATATATTGCTTATAATATTGCAAATACCAATTGATATTCAACAAAGCTAGGATTCTGAGGAATACACTTTGGAAAGTGCTCACTAATCTACAGGAATAAAGCATAGAGTTTAGTCTCAGAGGGTCCTGTATAAAATATGCTGAGTCTGTTTAGTTCCTAAACTCTTCTAGAGTCAAGAATGTTCCTGCTAAATGGAATCCTTTAAATAAGAATAACGCAGGAATAAGATCATGCTGTATGCAAAGAGGAGATGACACTTGATGTAAACCCAATTTTTGTGTTCAGTGCTATCTGCAGAACTTTATCTGCAAAGAGAAAAAAGATGCTTACCACATCATGTGATTGGTGACGGTGATAAGAGCTCACTGATGGGGCTTCCCTGGTGGCACAGTGGTTGAGAGTCCGCCTGCTGATGCAGGGGACACAGGTTCGTGCCCCGGTCTGGGAAGATCGCACATGTCGTGGAGCGGCTGGGCCCGTGAGCCATGGCCGCTGAGCCTGCGCGTCCGGAGCCTGTGCTCCGCAAGGGGAGAGGCCACAACAGTGAGAAGCCCGCGTACAGCAAAAACAAACAAACAAACAAATCTCATTGATGTTTTTAGTATTCATTAGTATCTTTTATTCTTTAAATTGGAATACTGGTCTATATCTCCACAAAGAACTACATAGTTTATCTTAGGCTGCATGTACATGGGACAAATGAGAGTTAAAAATCACTTAGAAAAATTCCATTAATGAAGAGAGTGAATCAGTGAAAATTTTGTAATTTGGAGACCTCTGAATTTCCTGATGAACTATTTTTTTTTTTTTTTTTGGCGATATGCGGGCCTCTCACTGTTGTGGCCTCTCCCGTTGCAGAGCACAGGCTCCGGACGCGCAGGCTCAGCGGCCATGGCTCACGGGCCCAGCCGCTCCGCGGCATGTGGGATCTTCCCAGACTGGGGCACGAACCCGTGTCCCCTGCATCGGCAGGCGGACTCTCAACCACTGCGCCACCAGAGAAGCCCCTGATGAACTATCTTTTAATTGAATATTGCCACATGATTTCAGGGCCTGTGTTTAGTTTTGTAATTGTGTTGGCTCCAAGTACTACTACTTAGCCTTGAATTAGCGACGAAACGTTAGGTGTGGGTTTCATATCTAAGTGATGTATTTGCACCAATGAAGGTCAAATTATGCAATGACATGTTGTACAAAGTGAGTTGAAAATGGCTTGACAATAGAAAAATGATGGGAAGAATTGTGACATCATACCATCCTTGGTAACATAGGTATTACAAAGCTCAAAGACGCAAGCCATGACAGTCAGTATCATTATGTGTGTTTTACAGAGTGCTTTTGTTTCCATAGATATTATGATTTTGTTGTCATTTAATTATAAATTTTACTTTGTTTTATAGTACTATGAGTTATTAAAACAAGTTTGTACTTAGCTTTGTTTATACACATTGAAGTAACATTATTATAAAAAAAAGTCAGCACTGAGAATCTGATCTAAAGTAATTGATTACTGTTTTCTAAATAGAAGGTGGTGAACGATGTGAATTCTGTAACTCAGTGGTCCTCAAGTGGGAGAATTTAGAAATGTGTGGAGGCATTATGATTGTCATAAAGACTGGGGGCTGCTACAATCAACTACTCTATGACTTAGAGGACAGTGGCTAAATGTCCTGCAAGTGCACAGAATAGACTTGAAAGACACAAAATTGTCATGTCAAAAATGTCAGTAGTGCTGTTGTTTAACTCTTACCCCCTTTTGGTCACTGTGTTGTTAGAGATAAATCTTAGCCCAGCTCTAGCAATTGCACTGGACCATATGGTCTGTAAACAGTAATTCGTATATCAGGACCCTCAACATGGAGGCCACCTAAGTGGCCCTGTCCACGTCACAAATCTAAAGCCACATCAGCCTGTGCTTACAGGAAACACCTGTCTAGGGAAACCTAACATACAACAATCACAAACTTCCAATTCAGTTTTAGCTAGTTCAACTCACCCTAGAAGACAGGACCAACTAGCCTTGTAAGGAAATCCCAACCTCCTAGCTAGTCATGCCCTGTTTCCATGTTGCCTTTTCTAACGCTCTGTGAAACTGGCTCTTGGCTCAAATCCCTCCCAAACAGTGCTCCACTGTTTGGGAGGCACTGTACTCCCCCAATCCATGGATTATTTTCCCTTGAATAAAGAACATCAAATCTGTTACTCATTTGCATTATTTTTGTCATTTGACAATATGCCAGTCTGCCTCCTTGCTTTAATATCCTCCCATTCCTTTTTCCTCTTCATTCACAATTATTTATGTATACCCACCTCATTACATAAAGGACCTGAGTGTGTTAGTGTACGTGTGTGTGCATGCACCTGGTTGACTAAGCAGTTGCCTAAATTAGACTGGAATTTTTTGGTTTATATCTCTATAACTATTATTTCATTCTTTTATACTATAGGTCTTTGTGTCTATATTTGTATATAAATGTCATAATATATTTTGTCTAATAGATTATAACATTTTTCGATCCTTCACAGCACATAGCCCAGGGTTCTTTTTTTTCCCATTTTATTTCCATATAGTATAAATGTCTTAATCTTTCTTTGCCTCAATTTTATCATCTATAAAATGGAAAAGGGCACATACCTCTTAGGTTTGTTGTAAGGATTAAATGAGAAATAAGTGAGTACATAGTTTAGGTCAGTGACTACTGCATAAGTGGTTAATAAGATTTAGCTATATAAAGCTGTATATATTTTTTCCCAGTGAATGCATTTGGATTTTGATAGTCCCGTTAAAAAAAAAAAAAACCTGACATTTTAAAGCACAACAGGAAAATAGAGCTATTGCTGCAATAGAAGAAAGGGAAGCCCAGAGAAGGGTGTCACCAGTGTCCAATATTAGACACTGACTAGTGAGTCCATTCATTTTCATGTGAATGTTTTCCCACTTTCCCACCCTTCCACCCTGGAGGTTGATAAAAGAGTTAAGGAGTGGGAAGATGGCAGAGCTAACCATCTTTGAAACTATTTTTTACATTTATTTAACATTTAAACAAGAGTTGGAGAAAGCAGGATAAGAGACCATTTATTTAGAAGTAAAACTGCATTTTATCAATATAGAAATAAACCACATTTGTTTTCTCAAAATCAAGGTAAAAATTTGTTTAAATAGTCACTATAATGTGAAGCGTAGCATGTCAATTGCAAGAACACATTTTTTAAAACATCTTTATTGGAGTATAATTGCTTTACAATGGTGTGTTAGTTTCTGCTTTATAATAAAGTGAATCAGCTATACAAATACATATACCCCCATATCCGAGAACACATTTTGGTTATCCAACTCAGTGGCAGCTTCGGCTAAGAAAATATTTTATGTAGATCTTTTAAAGGCATTTTTTCCCCTCCCTCAGAGGCATATTGAAATTTATCATTGAAGAATTATGTTATTCTTGATTTAATATGCTGCTTAGCTCATTAAGCCATACTTTAAATTTATAAAGGCTGATAGTACTTACACATCCAAGTAAGCAGAATGCTCACTTTCATGTTTTATAAATTACCTGTGGAAAACTGAGTTTCTCCTTGACCTTGCCTTTTTTTGATAGACCAATTGCATAGGCCCCTAACCAGGACATTTTCAGCCCTGAAATCCCTGACCTCCCTCCTCTTGCTGAATCTCTTTTGCTTTGGGAATGTTTAACCTACATCATGCTGCCCGGCTTATCTTTGTTTTAACACTGTCATTAAGAAATATCAACTCTTTAGATTAACTAGAACTCTTCAAAAAGATTTACTGTCACTTCTGTGGTTTGTCTCCTTTGATGGGAAGGCAGATAAGATAGAGGCAAGGAAGAAAAGTGAGATCCGTATACAAAACAATACCTTAGCTTTTTTTCTCATTTCCATTTTTCTCTGAGTTGTATTTACAGTTTGTATTTCTGGAAAGCCTTTTTCATTACATGCTGCATAAACATGAAGAATGTAGAGTGGTATCCATGCTGTTTATGGTTGGTTTGCTCTTTATGCTTATGTTTTCTTGCCCTTGGCAAGAAATAAAAAGTGATTTTGCAGTTTTCTTCACTGCCTTTTTATGAGTATAAAAAAGTACTTGTTCTTAATATTTTTCATAGATCTTTTAGTAGTGCAGTTGTCAAATAAAACCTCTCCTCTCTGGGTTGTTGATTTTATGGTCCCAACCAGAAGGTGGGTAATTTCAATCACTCGATAGTGTATTAGGATTAAAGCAAAAAGGATCTTTGCATGTTTTCCAGTGTGCATTTTACATGAAACAAAGCAGAATGGATGCAAGCCTTGATCAATTCCTGGTGTTTTCCTTGTCCACCAAAGCTTCTGTTAGAGCTCTTAAGGAGTTTTAAAAAAAATCTAGGCACAGAGGCTGTCATCTGCTATTGCCAAAGAACAGGCAGCCCAAAGCAAATGCCAAGAGTTTTATTGGGTTCTTTTTCTCAATTTGTTATTGCATCTGGTCTTGTTCATTGCACTACATGTCAGCTGATGCAGAGAGAGGTGACTGAAACATCTAGGTTCCAAATGGCAAAGTGGGAGGCTATCCGAAAGCATTTTATGTGTTTGTATTTGTTTCCTGAAGTTTAATGAACACAAAAGGCAGCAAGGGTTGACATAAAGCAGGCTGCAGTGTGAGCTGATGGGGAACGCTTACTGCTCTGTTTTATTAGTACCAAGTGGCAGGACCACCAGAAAGGTGATGTCCATCTTTCCAACAAGTTGAAATATAATTGAGTGCCTTCTGCTGCAATATATTTCCTTTGTACTATCTTGAATTCTGCTTGGGTCCTCATCTTTGTTTGTGCGATTAGAATTCATTGTCACTCACTGTTCTTCAAACTTTGCAGTTCAGTGGTTACCCTCCACCTCAGACTAGGGGATGCCCAATAAAGAAGGAGGATGAGTCGTCTCTACAGCATAAAGGGACAAGAATATGTCGGAGTTATGCTATAGACCATATAATTGCCCACGTATACCGGGGATGGGGTGGGGTTAGAAGTGATGTACAAAAACTGAAGCTCTGGGGAAAATGGACATAATGACCCTTTATCTGCCTGGATGAGGTGGACACCCAGTGGTTACATTCTTGATGATTCACATTGCGTGTTGTGGATTCCATGTGAAAATTCTCCAGGGACAATTGGCATGTGTTTCCAATGTTTAATTCAAATTTACTTACAAGATGGTTGGGGCAGATGTCATTATCTTTTTGTGGGCTCAACTCTAAGTGATTATTTTAAAAGATGCTCCAGGAAAATCAAAGCAGGAATTTGGGGCAGTAATCCTAAACTCAGATCCTTATCTAAATGTCCAGACTTTGGGTGTGAGCAGGGTTGTCATACTGTAAAATACCTAGGCAGCGACTCAGAATAGCTCTTTTCTCATCACAGTGATGGATATGTTAATTAACTTGATTGTGATAATCATCTCACAATATATAGGATATCAAATCATCACATTGTATACCTTAAATATATACAATATTTATGTATTATATTTTATATATTTATATAATTTATATATTATATAATTATGTCTCAATAAAACCAGAAAATAATTTCAGCTCATATTTAGTGATTTTTTAACCTTAAAGTGAAAAATAATGGTGAATTATGATGTTAACTGTAACCTCTCTATAATTTAATGACAAATTTTGCCGAATATTGTTTTATTTTTATTTTCTCCTAAAAATAATGAAACATCTTCTGTGCTTCAATATACACGGTACTTCATTTAATCCTATAAGCCAGTCACTTTTTAAATTTAGATTCAGAGATGTCATAACTTTAAATATTTTTCAGATTTCTGTCTTACATATTAATGTCTACATGAACATACGAATTCCTGGGTGCTGGGTTGAGTTCTCTGATCAATCAGCATTCTTCCCAGAAGTACCAGATACATCAAGAACAGTGAGCCATCAGAACAGAGATGGCCAAACCTGGGACCTGTTGGCATTAGGGTTCAGGGTCTCTTATCTATGTTTCATATCAGGTGTTTTTGCTTTTTCCTTTTTTAGATATTAGGGCTCAACATATATTTTGAAAAAAATATCGAACTAATAGTTGGTTAAGATTCATAATGCCTCTCATCTCCAGAAACATAGCAAGGGGGTGCCGAAACCTGTGCTTAGTAGTATTTGCATTTACCCCTGGCTAGGGTTTTAGGGCATAGTTTTAGGCCAAACCTTATTAATGTGCAGCCTAAGTCATTTCAGGTATGAAGATCAAACGCTCAAAAGAGCAAAGACCTAGGCAGGCACTGCAGGTTCATTTGGAATAAATTGCTTTGTACATCATTTTATTTGCACCATTTCAATCCTCATAGTTACGTTGTATAGAGCTGTCTAGTTTAGCCAAAATATTTCAAAACTCAGTATTGAAGAATGAGCTCATGAATCTGTGGTTTTTTTTGTATCCTGAGATTGGCTATGAAGAGCTTAGTACTTTTTAATCACTTCTTTCTTTGTGGGAACAAGTATCAATTTGGACTATAAACGGGATCCATACCTGATGACTTGGCAGATTTGCTGAAATGTTGTGCATATTTATCTGAGGGTCAGCATGGCAAGAACTCATCTTCCAGATGATATTTAAGAGATTTAAATTACTTATAAATTACAACATGCCTAATTCTAAAAGGATTAAGATAAATATGAAAATATTTCTTGATAAGGGCAGTTAAAATGCAAAAAAATAAGAGTACGCACAAATACAAATTCATATACATGTGAGAGCCTATTTTAAAAGAGGGCAGAGAGAATCAGGTTGGACTCTGGAATGAATAAAGTACAGAAACTGAGCAATCGATTTAGCAGCCCAAACAAGAAGCAGGACCCACTGGATAATGTTGTGTGATTTTCTGGTGAAAAGAAGCAAAGCTACCCAAACACCTGTTTTCTTGACACTGAATTCTAAGAAGGACATGTAGGGGGATCCTTATCTTCAGATTCAGTTTTTAAATAAATACAGCAACACTCTTCAAATGGATACATCTCAGATGGATTCTCCAGAAATGGTGAATGTCACATCAAATCAGATTTGAGTGGAGTCATCTCTGTGGACCACAAGGCAAACTTGTCCAGTGCAAATATGGCTGATGGAACAACATGAAACCAGTGCTTAGAGTACCTGGAGGAAGGAGTCCATGAGATCTTCTGGTACTTTCTCTCGTGCTATGAGCCAAGGGTTCAAATTTAAGTTTGTCTTGATTAATAAGGAAGGAAGGATGGGGGAGGGAACAAAAATCCATTAAGCCGTACAGGATAAGAGAAATGGAAACTCTGCATTTCTGTCCCAAGGGTCAGTATTTCTCTATAAAACTTGAGGCTCTAAGCCTTGAAAGGTCTGCTGGGGCCTAGGGTAGGCCACCCCAAAATGTGCCTCAAGGACATATTGATTATTTTGAATTAAAGTTATTTAATAAACAGCCAATGCAGGAGAGGCACTCTGACCTGCTTTATGTCTCCCTGAAATCAGGAAATAAATCTCTCATGAAAGGTGCTCTCCCTGCATCTGGAGGTAGAAGGACATCCTTATCACCAAAGATAGGGAATTGGGGCCAAGAAACCTATATATACAAACTACCCCAAGCCCAAACTCTGTTTAGAGTTTTCACTAATAAGGTACCCAAACCTAAGTTTCTTGGTCCTGTCAATTCCTCACAATTGTATTCTTTTCTTTTCTAAAAAGTATAAAAGCTGCCTACTTTGGCCACTTCTGAGGTTCCAAATGGGCCCTCCATATGCATGAATTAAAATTTGTTTTGCCTTGCATCAATTTTACTGTTAGTCCAGCCACAAGAACTCAAGAGAGGGAAGGGGGAAATTTCCTCCCTGACAGATCCCAGAGATGGGTTTGACTGTAGTTTGAGGACGAAAAGCCCTTTTCCGGCAGAGCATGGGAAAAAGGGTGATTTGCAAAGCAACATTAAGGATTGAAGCTGAGATTAAGAACCAGACAGTAGACTAGAAACATTAATCCAAAAGGACTGTGGAGAGAGTCATTAACTAGTGAAAGTTGACTAGATAAACACATGGTAGGTCAGGGGAGAACAATCAGGTGCAGAACAGAGTGTGCTAGGCATTCTCTGGAAATATTGCTAGGCAAACTTGCAAATTTACATGGAGTTCACTGGTATTTCCCATATATGGGCCACTGACTCAGAATCAGTTTGGTTCATATACCACACATTAAAAATACACAGTAGTTTAACTGTATATTTCCCCTTCTAGACTGTGAACTCCATGAGGAAAGAGACAGCTTGTCTTATTTACTGCTAAACATCCATTAGGAGGCACATGGCTTGACAATTAGAAGAAAACAAAAATGTTTGAAGGACAGAATTAACGTGCCTATGTTTTCTCATTTAATAATGGCTATAAGGGGGAGGTGGCATTATCCCTATGTTATGGTTGACGATGTAAGACTGAAAGTTGAGATAACTTACACATCCTACAGCTCTTTATCCACTTAATAAGTAGCAGTGCCATCATTTGAACGCAGGTCTGCTTTAAGTAAAAGCCCATTAAGCAACACTGTCTCCTTACCAAGCAAACATTTACAGACTAGGCACAGGGCACTGATTGCAATGTTAGATATTGGAGATACTGCAGAGAAAAGTAAGATGTGGTCCTCAGCTTCCCAAACAGAAAAGCAGAGGGTCATACAAAAGTAAAACACAGAGCTTTTTTAAAGATCTAAAGATACGAAAAAATCACAATAGATGACAGCACAAACATTTAACCCTCATGAGAGAGGATCAGAAGTTTTTGATGAGATGCTTACAAGATAGACATTAGAAGAATTTAAGGAATCTGATAGCTCATGTGGACATGGGAGGTGTGGTAGGCAGAATTTTGGTCCCTGTGGCCTTCTCTCTCTCTTCTTTCTCAGTAATATGTTGAATTGCAGGCCAAAATGGACTTTGCAGATGTAATTAACATTCTTATCAGTGACTTTAAAATAGGGAATTTATCCTGGATCATCTGGCCAGGCCCAGTAATAAGTATATGAGCTCACTTTTTGATCTCCATTTTGTTTACTGCATTTTGTTTTTCTGATTATGTTAGCTATATTGGTGAGTAATGCATAAATATATTTCTTATTTGTCTTTACAAAGAATCAGCTTTCGTTTTGTTAATTCTCTCATATTTTGTTTTCTGTCTCATTTGCTTTGCCCTTAATTGTATTTTGAACCTTCTTTTCAGATTTGCTCTGTGATATTTTTTTCAAGCTGAATTAGTTGAATGGTTTTTTAATTTTTTCCACATAGTCTAATAAAAATATTCAAAACTGTAAATTTCTCTGTAAGTTGTGCTTTAGATATATTCCACAGTTTTGACAGATACTACTTCTGTTGTTCTTAAGGTCAAAGGATCTCATCATGTACATTAGAATTTATTAGTTAATGCGTGGTTTATTTGGTGTATTTTTCCTCAAGACACAGAAGATTTTTATCACGCCTTTATTATTATTCTAAGAATTTTTTTTGTTTTAGTTATGTATTGCTACATAAGACAACCATTTTTATTATGTTGAAGATTGCTGTGGGACATCAATTTAGACAAGTCACAGGAGGAATGGTTTGTCTTTGCTCCACAATATTTGAGGCCTTAGATTGGAAGACTCAATGACTGGGGCTGGGACGGTAGACTGTAGTGACTACACATGGGCTCTCTATTTGGCTTAGGCTTCTCACATCATGATAGCTGGGTTCCAAGAGGAAGTATCCAGAGAGCAAGTATTCTAAGGGACCTAGAGACTCAGAATCTGCTTGACTTTTTTATGACTCAGTCGAAAGGCACAGAGTGGCATCTGTGAGACTCTTTGCTGAAGCCATCCCAATCTAGCCCAGATTCAAGGAGAGGGGAAATAGCACTCACCTCTCAAATGAAGGAGTCCCTAATAATCTGTGGTCATGTTTAAAACCTGCCTCAGTCGTACCATGTTCAAAGAACTTGTTTCTGTGTACTGTTAAATCTTATGGTTTATATGTGCCTCATTTATTTCCCCATACGTTTATTTACAACAGTTTTCTATTTTTAAGTATATCTTTTAAAAAGCAGGATATCTTTGGTATTTTTTGTTTATTCAATATTAGAGACTCTTTTGATTGCCCCACATTAATATAGCAGGTACAGATCCATGTGTCCAGGTTTGAACACTCTTTGGGTTGTGCTTTTATTTATTTCATTGCTTTTTCCATATGTATTTTGTTTTATGAGGGCTCTGAGTGGTCTCAGACTAGTGCCAGGACAGTAACTAGACATCTAGGTTCGTAAGTGCAATTGAGAGGTGCCTCCCAGCTCCAAGTCTGACTTAGCCCACCTTGATCACATCGATATCTTGGGGCTCTCCAGGACAGTGTGAAGGAAATTAGTGGCTACAAAGAGAATCATCTACCCCAGCTTATCCCCCTGCCTTGGGTTCTTTACCCTCCAATTTCCATTAGTCATTTCCCCTCCATTCTTAGACCCAAACACTTTCTATATGTCTCTAAGGATTTCTCACACTTTTGTTTCAGGTGTGGAGTGTAGGATCGTGTTCTGTCAATATCTTGACTTCTTCGTTGCCTCTGGTTGGGTTTGGAGAGGAAACCCATGTTAGTTTGACATCTTGTCTCAAAGTTTTTGGTTTCGTAAAAGTATATTCATCTGATGTTTTAAAAACATACATAAATGCAATGGTGTATTATACATTTGCTCTTCAGCTTAGAAAATCTAGTCATTATAAATGAGGGGAACTCTCCCTTGTGCATAGCACTTCGTGGATTTTATAGCATCATCATCTTCATTATTTCAAGGCTCAGAACAACACTATGACATAGTTGTAGACGAATAAACTGAGAAGTTAAGTGACTTGCCTATAAATGTAGCTAATAAGAAACATTGATGAAGTTCAAATTCAGATCCTCTGACTCCACAAATTTCTTTCTACTATACCCTCTCAATACTAAGTTTAAGATCATTTCTCTGAGTCACAAAAACAGAGGCACAGATAGATTGCATGTTGAGTGAAGACATTTTTTAAAATAATTTTTAAAATATTTAATGTAAGTATAGCTATTCTGCGTGACAGAAAAGACCAGCTTAAAATGATGGATTGACTATGTAGGTTTAGAAAACCAATGACAAAATAGGCATCCATCTGGTGTGCACATTTATTTTTTAAATTGAGATTTTTTGTTCAACTTTATTTTTACACAATTTCAAATTTATGGAAAGTTGCAAGTATAGTACTAGGAATTTCCTTTATTCTTCACCAAATTCACCAATATTTCATCACATTTTCTTGCTTTCACTCATTCATTCATTTGTTTTCTTTCTCTCTCTCTCTCTGTGTAAATAATACATATAGTATGTAAATATATAGTATTTATTCCCCCAAAACCATTTAAGGGATAAGTCACACATATTATGAATCATTGACCTAAATCCCTAAATACCTTAGGATGTATTTCCCAGAACAATAAACCACAGTAATACCAAAATTGGGAGATTTAACTTTGATATAATAATATTCTCTAATTCAGGAATCTGCAAACCTTAGGTCTCAGGTCAAACATGGACAACTGCTGCTTGTTGTGAATAAACTTCTACTGGAACACAACCACATTTTGTCTATGACTGTTTCTGGGCTACAACAATACAATTGAAGAGTTACAACAGGTACCATGTGACCCACAAGTCTACAAATATTTAATATTTGATCCTTTACAGAAAAAATTTTCTGATCCTTCTAGAATCCATAGTCAAATTTGACCTTGTCTAAATAATAACCTTCGTAGTTGCATTTCCTCATTCACGACCCACCTAAGATCATTCATTGTATTTAGTTACGTTTCTTTAATCTCCTTCAGTCTACAACAGTTCCTCATCCTTTTCTTTGTATTTAATGACGTTGAAATTTTTGAAGAATAAAGACCACTTATTTTGTAGAATATCTCTTTATATTGGTTTATCTGATATTTCCTCACAATAGATTTAAGTTGTACATTTGTGACAGGAATAACACTGAAAAGATGCTGTGTTCTTCTTAGTGCACCTTATCAGTAGGTATATTAGCTGTCAATTTCTCTTTTGTTAGTGATATTCATCTTAATCACTTAAGTTGGTGTTTGCTAAGTTCTTCCAACATGAAGTTACTATTTTGCCATATTGACATATAATTTTTGGAGCATCAGCTGAGACTTTATAAATATCTCGTTCTGAACGAATTATCACTATGATGGTTAAAAAGTGATTTTTAAAAGTCCCATATGCATATTTTAATATCTTGGTAGGATGATGAAGCTCAGGCCTATGCCCACAAAGTGCAGGAGAAATGTTTAAGGCCAATACTCACTAGAAGCCAGGATTCACACACAATGCTGAGCCTTATCTTCAGTGCCTTTTTGAGTCTGAATAATGGATGTGGTATTGAAAACAGGGAACATTGTTTGGCTGACAGAATATTTATGGAGTAAAGTACTACAGGAGTGCTCAGGATAAGTTCTGAATAATATTCTTTCAGAAAATGCAGTATAGAGATTCAAATGTAAAACTATAAGATGAATAAGAAATTTCCATCAATTCAAAATGGTTCAATATAAGGCATAACTGTCTGCATGCCAGAAAGAAACAGGCCACAACATACAGGTTTGGGTGACAGTGATTTGTGGCAGCTGTCCACAGCCAAATATTTCACTTGTGTGAGGCTGTGAGAAACAAGTCCATTGGGCTGAGCTTAGACACAGTCTCCATGCCCTCGGTTAAGGGCAATCACTTAGACTGCCACTTTCAAAATGACTTTCTCAGGTAGTGGTAGCTGATATACCAAATGTATGAAACTTCTGATTTGACTCGAGATAAAGTCAAAACGAAGGTCATATCATCATCCTCAAAGTCAGACTTTGTTCAGGAAGTAATTAGAAGAAGGATGATTAGGGAAGCAGGAACAGAACATTTTCTTCCAAGTGTTATTGACTTAGCATTGATTGATGTTTCTGTTCTGTCCACTCTGATTTTAAAAAAAAGGATGAGTTGAAGGACTAATTTTGAGTATATTCATTTTCAATTTCCGTTCAGTATTGGCTTGGAATAGAGCAAATAGTGAAATGATAATGGTAAAGACAAAGAAGGGTAGCAAATGTTTTTCTAGATGGTACCAGAGGGATTTCCCAATACAGCACAAAGGAAGTAGTAGGAAAGAAATCTCACAACATATTTTATGTGATTGAAGTATCAATCTCTAGGTCTCCCCATTTAGACATTTACATAAAACGTTGCAAATAGTCTTGTAAATACTGGTTTTTAGGCAATCCTATGTGTAATTTTAAGAAATTTTAGAGTATGTCAGGAAGCTATAATTTTGGGGTAGTAATGATAGAATAAGTTGGCTTCAGTTATAGTATCCTAAAAAGGCATCGAATAATCACACTCTCATTATAATGTACAAATACAAGCCCTCTAAGAGAACAAAGATTAAGTGAAAGAAAAGAAAAATTATACCAGTGTTGAACCTTACCATATCTTGTCATACACATATGAAGATAAGAGCTAATGTTTGCTGAGTTGTTACTCGCATTCAGCTGAATCCCATGTGTGAACTGATTTATGAATCTGTACATTCCATGGTAGGTTCTCTTCTGCTGCTCTTCACCACAAAAATCTTCGTTTAGCTTCTCTGCAAAGTTGTTGATGTTTTGAAGGATATATTACCTATATACATCTGGATCATTAGCTTCGTAATTCTCCAAGATGGAGATTTGTTAGGAAGTTAATTTTAAGTGGCAAAATGTCTAAATTATGTTAAGATTGGAAATATCTCTCCACTTCCAATCATTGAAAGTTTGCTTTTCACAATGCAATAATATATTCATTCAAAATATGTTTGAGAGCTTACTATGGAACAGAAATTTTTCTTAAAAGCTGGGGAATATATTGTATGTATTGAGGGTATTCAGGGAAGGTTTTAGGGTCACATAGTCTGAAGTGAGAAGTGGCGAGAAAGGAAGGTTTTAAAACTAATTCAACAACTGCTATTTGGTATTAAGATTTCCATGAAAAAGCTACTTATGATGACACTTTAAAAGAAATAGTCTTTCTGTGGAAAAATAGTTAGGTTTCCAAAATGTAGATATTAATAGTTTATGAAGACTCAAGGGTATTGTATATTGCTATTTATCTTGATTTGTACCAGGATGACATAAATAGGCACCAAGTCCCAGCCAGAATTTTCTGTGGGAAAAGGGAAACACAGGAAGTGCTATAGATTATTTTTTAAATTATGGTGATTTGAAGGACTGTATCTGCAGACAGATTGCCTGAATTCCAATCCTGGCTCTGCCATCCACTACTTGTGTGATCTTGGGTAAATATGAGAAAACGTAAAACCTCTCTGCAGTTTCCTACTCAATAAGGTTACTGGAGGATTAAATAAATGTATGTAAAATATCGGGTTGGCGCCAAACCCGAACAAACTTTTGGCCAACCCAATATTTATAAAAGTGGCACATAGTAAGTACTTAGGTACTAATATTACTATTAAATAAGCGAAAACTGTACATATGAGAAAATCCAGACTAAAGAATTTTCATCATTAAAGAAGAATGAATGAAAATAAGTGAAGATGCAATTCAAAAAGTTAAAAATACAAACAGAACATAAGGAACCATGAGAAATGAATTGTTAAATTTAGCAACATAAATTATTGGATTGAAAATATAGATTAAAATCAATCCAAGCCTTGGTACGTGGTAAAGATAATCAAAATGGACAATTTGTTTATGAATCAGAGAAAACACAAGATATGCTATCAGAAATTTGGAAGGGAATAAAATTATTCATAATGGTGGTGATAACTGATAACAAAAAATAATCTTGTCAGTTGCTTCTGGAAAAAGTAGTTTCTTTGTTAGGAGACCAAAACCAAGTAAAAAGACCAAGTCATGTAGTTGAATCATGGTTGCCGTGTATTTCTCTGAGGGGATGGTGATGTGAGCAGCCGGCTGACACTTGGTGAAGAAGATGGCAAAGAGGGGCTTCCCTGGTGGGGCGGTGGTTGAGAGTCCGCCTGCCGATGCAGGGGACGCGGGTTCGTGCCCCGGTCCGGGAAGATCCCACATGCTGCGGAGCGGCTGGGCCCGTGAGCCATGGCCGCTGAGCCTGCGCGTCCGGAGCCTGTGCTCCGCAACGGGAGAGGCCACAACAGTGAGAGGCCTGCGTACAGCAAAAAAAAAAAAAAAGATGGCAAAGAGGTGAGGGAATAGGAAGCAAAGTTTAAGTGACAGTACTTGGAATAGAAACTTGAACTTGCCAAGCTTGGCAAGTTTTTGCTTCCTAACATATTCTTATGTATTTTCTCCCTGAATTCTGAAAAAAAACATATTACTTTTCAAAATGCCAGCCTGGCTCAGCTAGATTAAGGGAAAAAAAGGAATAGGGTTGCACCAGAGATTGAGGGGCAGAATCACTCTTCTGGGAAATGGATATGATGGCAGAGCCCTTGTGTACTGTTGGTAGGACTATAAATTAGTGCAGCCAATATGGAAAACAATATGAAGGTTTCTCAAAAAATTAACAATAGAATTACTATATGATCCAGCAATTCTATTTCAGGATATATACACAAAAGGGTCTGTAATCAGAGTCTTGAAGATACATTTGTATACCCATGCTCATAGCAGCAGTATTCACAATAGGCAAATGATGGAACCACCCAAGTATTTGTTGATAGATAAATGGTTAAAAATCTGGTCTATACATGCAATGGGATATTATTTAGCCTTAAAAAAAGGAAGGAAATTCTGACACATTCTTACAGCATGGGTGAACCTTGAGGGCATTATACTAAATGAATAAGTCAGTCACAAAAAGACAAATACTGTATGATTCCATTTATATGAGGTAGCTGGAGTTGCTAAATTCATAGACAGAAAGTTGAATGGAGGCAGGGGGATTGAGGAGTTGTTTAATGGGTATAGAGTTTCAGTTTTACAAGATGAAAACAGTTTTTTGAGATTGCTTGCATAAATGGATTTAATATTACTGAAATGCACACTTAAAATGGTTAAGATGACAAATTTTGTTATGTGTATTTTACCACAATTAAAAATAAAAAGCAGGAATGACTATATTAGTATCTGGTAAAGTAGACATCATAGCAAAGAGAGCTACTAAGGGCAAAGAGGAATATTACATTATTATAAAAGCATCAATCCACCACAAAGATATAACTGTCCTGAATATGTATCAACCAAACAGCAGAGTTTCCAAATACACGAAGCAAAAACTGACAGAACTGAAAGAAGACATTGACTAAGCCACAGTTATACTTGGACTTCAAACACCTAACACTCAGCAACTGATAGAACCACTAGGCAGAAAGTCAGCAAAGATTGAATAACTGAACAAAACAATGACCAACAGGATCTAATTTATATATAGAAGAGTCAACAACAACAGAGTACACACTTGTTTCAAGAGTCCTCAGAACATATATTGATACCAAGATAATGTACATCCTGGGCCATAAAATGAGCCTCAACAAATTTAAGAGATTGAAATACTACAGAACATATTTTCTGAGCATAACGGAATCAAACTAGAAATATGTAAATATGAAAGACAACAGGAAAATCTCTAAACAATTGGAAATTAAACACACTTATAAATAATCCATGGGTCAAGGACAAAGTTGCAAGGAAAATTTTTTTAAAAAGACATTGAGCTGAATGAAAATGAAAAGACATATCAAAATATGTGGAATGCAGCTAACGTACCACTAAGAGAGCAATTTATAGCATTAAATGCTTACATTAGAAAGAAGGAAAGGTCTCAAATCAGAGACCTAAGTTCTTACTTAAAGAGGATAGGAAAAAAAGAAAATAAACCCAAAGCAAGGAAGTAAATAAAGAGCAGAAATCAACAAAATTGAAAGGAAGAATAAAATAGTTTTTCCCCATTGATTTTCTCTATTCAAAACAATCAATGAAATTGACAAAACTTTGGAAAGACTGACAGAGAAAATTAGAGAAAACAACGACAAATATCAGGGATGAAACAGGGACTGTCATCACAGATCCTGCAGTCAGTTAAATGGATAATAAGTGGATACTCTTGTTAACTCATAAATGTGAAAAATTACAAGAAATGAATCAATTCTTTGAAATACCACAAATTACCACCCCCCCAAAAGGTTATATAGGCAATGTAATTAGTCCTATAACCAATAAAGAGATTGAATTTGTAGTTTAAGTTCTGAAAAAGAAATACCCATGTCCACATGATTTCACTGGAAAACTCTACCAAACTCTACCAAACAGTTAGAGATTATACATTGACATTTACTCTTTATCACAAAATCAAAGAGGGTGAGGACATTTCACATCTCATTTTATGAAGCCAGGATTACCCTGATATCAAAACTACCAAGAGAGTACAAGAAGAAAGTGGAAAGAGTCACCATACCTGGTATTAAGGTTTACTATGCAGTCACAATAATGAAGACAGCATGGTGTTTGCTGAGGGATGACACATATATCAGTGGAACAGAATAAAGAACCCAGAAATAGACTCAAACCAATATTCCTAACTATTTTAGACAAAAATGAAAAAGCAATTCAAGGAGTAAGAGTACCCTTTTTAACAAATTGTGCTGGAGCAATCGGACATCCATAGTTTAAAAACAAAACAAAATAACAACAAAAAAACCTTGGCCCAAATCTCATACCTTATACAGAAATGAAAAAATATCACACATTGAAATGTAAAACTATATAATCTTAGAGAAGATGTTTGGTACCTGAGACCAGGTGAAAAGTCCTTAGACACCAAAAGCATGATCCATAAAAGGAAAAAATTGATAAACTGGACCTCATGAAAATTATGACTTTTGCTTTGTGAAACATGCTATAATGATGATGAAGCATAAGCTACAGACTGGGAAAAAATATAAATCACATTACCTGACAAAGGACTTGTATCTGAAACATATAAAGAGGTCTTGACATTCAACAGTGAAAAAATTTAAAAATCCAATTAGAAAATGGGCTATAGCAGTGGCCCACGATAAGCAGATGGGTTGGACCTATATGGCTCCTTTATTCCTGGGGTTATCATTTCATTGCTAAAAATGACGTAAACAGAAACCAGACCGAAAAACTCCTAATAAGAGTACAAGAACTGAAGAAGGAGATGCAATGGCTTAAAAAGGAAGAGGCCAACAACAACAAGAATTCAAATATTAGAGAAAATTCTTCAGGAACTGGAAGTGCTAAGTGTGCTCTTTTTTTTTTTAAATTTCAGTGCTCATGACCAAAGACATGCAGCCCTAACGTTAGTCTGTCTGGTCTGGACTAGGGATACCAAGGCTTTGCCAGTCAGGAGAACACAATACAACTGAACAGAAACTGAGGCTTAACCAAGACTAGGAGAAAACAGGCAGACCTCCAACCCTCACAGATGTGGGTGAACAAAGACATTAAATGACTTTGGACAGGTGATTTCTCTTGACCTTTGTTTTTACTTTCCAAGGGGCAGGGATTCAGAGGATTTTAATTTGAAAGGGGTCAACGATGCTGCTAAAGAGATTCATTATGCCCACATTTCCAATCAGGTGCTCCCTCCAGACTTCTCTCTACTGGCCTGGGCCCCTGTAGAACCCAGCTTCAGTGCTAGGTTCAGCTATCATGAGCAGACTTACTGCCATTTTCCCTTTGTGCTGATTTAGATATTGTAACCATGAATTATACAGCTCAGAAATATGACGACACATAAGATTTTAGGAACTTGTGTAAAATACATGTAGCCAACAGAGTGATTAATTTTCAGTGGACTACTCTCTCTGCTCAAGTACAGCTAGGAGTCCAGAGCCTGGGTGAGGGGAAAGGACAAGAACCTTTCTAGTTATGTCAATGTGAAGTGAGTGGCCAGGTGTTCCTTTATCGTCAAGTCTGCTGTACGATGGCTGTCTTTTTCTGATTGCCAAAGGAATGGAGAAGCCAGAGATTATTGATAAATCTGCTGAACATAGAGAAATATCCCCAGAAACCTCACTATGGTATGGCTGTAGAATTTTCTCTTGTCTTATATGACTTTAAGTTTGAAAATATCAACTGGATCTAGGATTGGGAGGTTCAGGAGTTCAGTGCTACCCACCACTGACAGCTATAGGCTAAATACACTGTTAAAACTTACATGTTGTATAGTATACTAGAAGGACTGGACTCTGTTGCCATACCCTGTGGGAAAGGACCAAAAATGGATGGAGTGATAGAATAAAGAAAAGTTAATAACTCTGTCATAAGGCAGACCATTGCATTTGTAGTAGGAGTGGAAATGTACATTATAAGCCCCTAATAGATCATCCTAAATGTCAAGTATAGGAATCCTGATCCAGCATCTTGTAAGTAGGGGATGCATCGAGCATCCACGTTTATTTCATGAAGAGTAAACAAAAGCCTAAAGGGACTGTAATGACACACAGAGGAAGAAAATATTATATATAGAAGACAACAAAGAGGCTCTGTGTTTATACAGAAACTAAAACATCATTTAACCACAGAAAAACTCACCAGGGTCTAGGAGGCAACAACCAGCTAGTGGTAGGTGGGTGTAGAAAGGAAATAATATACATGCTATATATATAATTGCAAGAAGTCCTAGAAATTCAGATGATCAGCTCTTAACAAAAGCCCATAAGGTCATAGTAAGGAAGGTCTTGCTGCTTAAATAAGAAACAATTTGTTCTTTTATCCCTATCATAAAAGATTGAGATTTTTAATAAGCAGTCGTAAAATGGAGATGTATTTCTGTGCACCTGGAAACCTGTGCCTTGTGTTCAAATTCATGAAAGCCTGATTTTGTCAGTGTTAAAAAAAATAGGCTATAGACATGAATAGAAATCTTAGTGAAGAGGATATACAGATGGCAAATGAGCACATAAAAAGATGTTCAACATTTACCATCAGGGAATTGCAAATGAAAAGTTCAATGAGATATCACTATACATGAACCAGAATCACTTAAAACAATTTTTTAAATGATAACGCCAAATGCTGGTGAGAGTGCAAAAGACCTGGTGGGACTGTAAACTAGTATAGCCACTCTGGAGAGAAGTATGGAACTTTTTTACAAAACTGAATATGCCATTACCATATGACCCAGCAATTGTACTCGTGGGCATTTATCTCAGAGAAATGAAAACTTTAAGTTCATAGAAAAACTTATACAGGAACGATCATATCAGCCTTATTCGTAATAGTCAAAAAATAAAAACAACGAAAATGTCCTTCAATAAATGAATGGTTAAACTGTGGTACATCCATACCATAGAATACTACTCACCAATAAAGAAAGCAAAAAAAAAAATTGATACACACAAACACGTGAATATATGTCAAGGGATTTATGCTGAATGTAAAAAGCCAATCACAAAAGGTTATATGTTGAATGATTCTATTTATTTAACATTCTAATGGCAGCATTATAGACATGAAGAACAAACTACTGATTCCAGGGGTCATGGAGAGAGGGAGATAGTTGTGATTATAAATGAGTAGCATGACAGATCCTTGTGATGGAAACTTTCTGTATCTTGACTGTAGTGGTGATAATCACAGGAAATTACACAGGTGCTAAAATTGCATAGAACCATACACACACGCACACAGACTTGTGCATGTAAAACTGGAAAAATTGAATATGGTAAACGGATCAAAACAATTTCAGTTTCCTGATTGTGATATTGTCCTATAGATATGCAACATGTTACCACTGAGAGAAACTAGGTTAAGGGTATAAGGTATCTTACTATTTCTTATGACTGCACATGGCTTGACGATGATCTTAATTTTTAAATAAAATTAAAGCAAGTTTGTGGCATCATTTAAATGCTACTAAACTCTCAACAAAATAACAATCATAATATTAAAAAGAAATGTAATATTGATGTACACAAGAACATTGACTCTCTATGCTGAGTAACAGAAGCTGGATAAAAATGAGTACATACTGATTCCATTTATATAAAATGCCAGAACATGTAATCTATGGAGACAGCAAGCAAATCAGTGGTTATCTGAGGATGGGGGTGCAGAGAGGGACAAGAGGAAGCAATTGTCAGGGGGTAAGGGGAGACTTATGGGGGTGATGGGTATTTTCACACTTACAATTGTGGTAATGGTTTAACAAGTATACACATATGACCAAACTCATTCAGCGGTCACTTTAAGCATGTGCAATTTATTATATGTCAATTATACTTCAATAAAACCACTTAAAAGGATCGTCTCTTCAGAGAAAAAACAACAACAACTTTGGAAGGAATAGAGATAAAAGATGTTTGGAGGGGAGATGATGTTGTTTTAGAATTCTTTGTAGACAGTTGCCTGTACTGAGAGCAGACAGCTCTTACTTCCCTGCCCTTGGGAAGCCACTGCTCCACCTTAAGTTTCTTTAGAAAGTGGGCTGATCAGTGTTGAGTTTGTGGCTTCCATCCACCATTATTTGAGTCCTCAGGGTGCTTTCAATAACTTTTAGTAGGGTGAGATTTTTGGCCCTCTGGAGGACCTTTAGTCGCTGGCATCGTAGGGTGAGATGTAGCAAACACTTGTATGACGTAGGTGGCCTGGAAGTGATTTGTCTATTTCTTGGGATGATACTGCCACCTACACACCTCAAACCACATAGGTTCTGGCAATGTACACTTTGTCGTGCCCCTCGTCCAGCCCCCTACCCCAAAGACAGAAACGCCAAGCCCCTTTCCACCTTGCCTGTGGGTTCAAGTGTTAAGTAGGAAATTTATCTTCAGCACTCAGTCCTGACCCATTCCTTATCCCCACTGTCTGGTTAACTGTGATTCTGCCAGTGTCCCCCGCAACCTTGCAGGACTCAACGTCCCTCCCTCCTCACACACCTGCCTCTTCCCTTCCTTCCCTGCTCCCACCATGAGAGAACTCGCAGAAACACACAGAAATTTTCACAAGTTGATTTTTATTTAATTAGCATCCGTGTACCCTGATGTTGTAAAATTCCGTGTCTACACAGTTGGCCATTTCTCAGACCTCAGACTTGGCAGATATTTCTGAGGTCTCTGGCCTCCCCCTGAGCTTTAACTGGCTCACAGCTCTTCGCTTGGAGGGGTGTTGCCGCACGGCACTTGGTTCTGCATGGCCTCTTGGTTCTGCTCGGCCTCTTGGTTCTGCTCTGCATTATTCTGATGTTGATTTAGTGTCTCATCCAGCCTGTGAGAACAGCTGGAGAGTGTTTGTCTTGTAGCTTTCTTCTGCTGTTTTGTGGGGTTGACAGCTTTCTTAGAGGCTTTTTTATTCAGACTCCTTTGACGGGGTTTCCTCACGGTCCTGGCTGTCTTCAGCACCTGGAAGGACAACAGAGTGAGGTCAAAAGGACATTGGATTAGGGAGAAGAAGATGGGCTATTGATGGAAAGGGAGACTTCATGAGAAGGGGTCAGGGCTGAGGAGGGGGTTTGTGCCAGGCAGGGAGAGGGTAGGATTCTTGGGGGAGAGGGAATCCATGAAGAAAACAGCTTGGGTAGGGTCATCTTACGTGGCCACCATGTCTAGGTCTGAGGTTATAGGGAGCCTCATCCACCCTTCTCCGTTTGGCTCTCGAGGGTTTTCGATCCATGTCTGTATCAGGCTCTCGTAGTCTTCAGCACACCTCAGCTGTATTGAAGCCTACCAGTGGTCTACTCCGGGCCTACTGACCATGCTGTATATACAGCTCCCCAGGACGATGAAGGGTCCGTACCCTTAGCCAATGGTGGCTAAGGAGGGACTTGGCCATCACAAAGCAGCCCTTGTGACACGTCTGTTGATGTAGCTCAGACATTTCAAAGAACCATTCCTGACACCTGGGGCGGGGTGGGGGGGGGATGATGATGAAGCGGGGTGGGGGGGGGGGGGTGATGATGAGGCCAGGATGGCTGGGTTAGAGAGGAGAGTCTTCCCAAGCCGAACTGCCACCCCTCCTCATATCCCTATGTTCAGTTGTGGTGGTGCACATGGTAGAGAACAAACCTTTCCTCCAAGCTATTCTCCAAGGCCACCCCTACTCAGTGGTTTATTCTGAGATCTCCCACCCTTAGTTACCAGCTAGTGTTTTGGATATCTTACTTAAAATCCCTCCAAAAGCTGTATGGCTGAATTTAAATATTGGTGGAGATATGAATCATCTTACAAACTAACAGAAAGACAGCTCCCATGAATAAACATCTCCCTACCTAGAGCATCTGGCATTAAAGCCTGCTGATTTTGATTAAATTATCTTCTGCCCGCTCTGCAACTTAAAGGCAGGGATTAGAATTAACTGCCCACTCATGAAGGTTGCTTTTATTTTTTCTTTTATTGTATTCTTGGACTCTGGCCATATTGTCATCATTGAGCTTGACAAGGTTCTTTCTCCTACAGTTTTTCTATTTTTCTTTCATCCTAGAGTCCAACACTCATTTCCTTCCCACAATTAGGCACCTACTCGGATGTGTTTGAATCATGCCCTCGTATATGTTTGTACTCTTGCGAAACATATAGCCTTATGAAATGTGTGTGTGTGTGAATATGGTGCATTGTGCCGTAGACCTCGTTCTGTTTCTTACCTTATGCTTTTAAGTTCAACTTATGTAGCTATATGTATCTCTAGCTAATTGTTTCTAACGCTGCATCATATTCCATTAGAACGAATATCCCAAGTATAACTTGTCCATTCCTTCCTCTTTTGAGGGACATCTATGTTGGCTCTCCACTCCACTGCCAGAAACATTGCTATGAGGAGCATTCTCATTCATGTCTCCCTATGGACTTCTGCATATATTTTTCTGTAATATACGCTCAGGAATAGAATTTCTAGGTCATAGATATCCTTAGTCCGTTTGAGCTGCCAGAACAGAATACCATAGACTGGTGGCTTAAGCAACAAACATTTACTCCTCACAGTTCTGGTGGCTGAAAGGCCAAGATTAGGATGCCAGCATGGTTGGGTTCTGGTGAGGGCCCTCTTCCTGCTTATGTCCTCACATGGCCTAGCTCAGTGTGTACACACAAAGAGAGAGACAGCTATCTCTTGTGTCTTCCTCTTTTTCTAAGGGCATTAATCCCATCATAAGGCCCCCATCCTCATGACCTAATCCAACTTTAATTTTCTCCCAAAAGCCTCACCTCCAAATACCATCACATCTAGAGGGCTAGGGTTTCAGCATATGGATTTTGGAGGGACACAAACATTGTCTATAAGCAATATTTTTTTCTAAATACTGCCAGGTTGCTCTCCAGAGTGACAGTACCAGTCTATTTTCCCAATAGAATTCTATTATTACTTGTTTCCCTGCATACTCATCAATACACAGTGTGGAAGCAGCTTCTGATATGACTCCCAATAATCCCAGCCTCCTGATGTTCACATGCTTGTGTAATCCACTCTCCTTGAGTGTGGGCTGTACCTAGTGTCCTGCTTCTAATGAGTTGAATCAATAGAAGCCAGCAAAAGTCATAGGATGTGATCAACATGATTAAGTTTCCTCTTGCTAGAACTTTGTTGCTGACGGTCTCTCTTGCCCCCTTGTTTTCTCATTCTGATGAAAGCATATTGTGTGGTGCTCAGTGAAGAGACTCGCATATCAAGGAACAGCTCCTGAGGACCTGAGCTTTTTAGTGCGACGACCCACAAGGAGCTGCGTGCTACCAACACCCAATTAGGGAAGCAGATCCTTCCCAACTGAGACTTGAGATGAGGTAGCCTTAGAAGATATGCAGAGCCAGAGGACTAGCTAAGCTGCACCCATATTCTTGATCCATAGAAACTCTGAGATAATAGATTCAAGCCACTAAGTTTTGGGGTAAGTTTTTACACAGCAAGTGATAACAAAGACACTTAGTATTACCCGACTTTTAATTTTAAAAAACTCTGATTGGTAAATAGTGTAATCTCCTTTCACTTCTGTGATTACTAGTGATTCAGCTATTTAGATTTTCTATTCTTTAAATTGTTGCTTGGTTAATAATGTTTCTCATTCTATTGGATTTCTTCTCTTTTTCATGTTGGTTTTACCATTCCTCTGTATTTTATGGATACTAATTCTTTGTTAGTGAACTTTGATATGCTTTGGGTAATGTTCAATACTTGTGTTATCCTCCACATAGAGTTCCTGCACCATGTGGTATGTGGTGATATCTTTATCATATACCTTTTATTTTGAAGGGGTATTATTTCATTGATCATGGCCTCTAGTACTAGGTTGAATGTAGAGACAATATCAGACATGGATATCCTGAAATTTATGTGCCTAATGTGTTATAGTAATTAGGAGAAGGTTTTCTGGGTTTTATTTTGTTTTATTTGCTACAGAGACTACATCATGTTAAAGAAGTTTCCTGCTATTCTTAGGTTTTGGAAAGCACTTTGTAAAAAATCATGTGTCTTTACCAAATGCTTTTGATCTCCCCATTGAGATGATTATTTAAATGTTTTCCTTATCTTCTTAGGGTGGGGGATCACACAGACGTATTTTCCTATCTTAAATCAGTCTTCTCTTCCTAAGACAAATCTTACTTGATTATGATGCATTATCCTATTATCATATATTATTTTCCAGTTTTGTATCTACGTTCATAAGGGAGATAGCCTTTAAATTTCATTGTATGATCCGTTCTATCTCAGCTATGAAACCAAGGTTTATACGAGCCTTATAAGACGGGTTGGTAAGGTTTCTCTCATTTTTTATCTTCTGAAACAGCTTGTGTGAGAGGTGGAATTATCTGTTCCTTGAACATTTCGTACAATATATCTCTAAAGCTATATAGATCTAGGGCTTTCCTGTATGTGGAGCAGTGGACAAGGGTGAGTCTGATGACTGTTTTATTTCTGTAATAGTTACAGGCATTTGGATTTGTGAGATGGGCTAATTAATAATAACCATTTCTTCCCTTTCCGAGTTTGGAACCTATTGGTAGATACGTATGCATCAGAGAGACATAGATAAAGCTGACTGCAAGTTGTGACTTTAGATCTCTAGCCAAGCAGACTTGCTAATAATTCACCCCTGAATTTGCTCCACTCCTTACTACGTGGCAGATCAGAATTCATCATTCAGCTGGTAGGCTGATCCTGTGAAAAGTGAGTGGATCCGAAGGGGCTGGGTGAAGCATGCCCCACTGCTGCTTACAATTTTACCAAAGAAATCCCTGTCTCTTCCTGGCGAGAAGCGAGTGAGGCTAAATGTGTTTAAAAGTTAGACCAGAGAGAATTCCCTGGTGGTCCAGTGGTTAGGACTCCATGCTTCCACTGCAGGGGGCACGGGTTCAGTCCCTGGTTGGGGAACTAAGATCCTACATGCCACACAGCGCTGCCAAAAATAAAGTAAAATAAAATAAAAAGTTACACTAGAACAAGTGAGAGTCTCCCAAACAATTGGCCTTTTCAGGTTTTTCTCTGCAAAATTTAGCCATTTATATTATCTCCCCCAGCAGTATGCTCATTCTTCTTGGGCTTCAAGCTTATTGGCATACACTAATTCATAATATTATTTCGTTACTTTTTAAATTGCTATAGTATTTTCACTTTTCTCATTCATATTTTGCTTTAGTCTTGGCTGTTTTTTTTTCCTGATGTCTCCCATGGTTTATGTTGTAAATCTTTTAAAGTAATCATTTCTTGATTTTATAATTATTCTTTATTTTTGGTCTGTATTTCCTCATTTGTTTATTTATATCTATTTCCTCCTTTATGGTTTCTTTCACATTTAGTCTGTTGTCCTTCATTCTAGCTTGTTAAATTGAACACAAAGCTTATTTGTCTTCAGTATACTTTTTTGAATTCTGATAAACGTATTCAGAGCAGCAATTTTCTCACAGAGTTCTGTGTTAGCTACAAGTCACAAATCTTCTCCTGCTAATTCATGTTAGGAGTATCTCATTTTTATTATTTCTCCTTTCATCCAAGGATTATTAGGTAGTATGATTTTAGTTTCTAAGCATGTTAGGTGTTTAAGCTATCCTTTAAAAGACCTAATTTTATTATAGTCAAACAACACAGTCTGTAGGATATTAACTCATGAAAGTTTTCTGAGACTTTCTTTGTAAACTTGTACGTGGTAAACTTTTGAGACTGTTCCTTGAGTGCTTGAAAATCATGTGTATCCTCTACTTGTGGAGGGTAAGTTTTCTCTATACCAGTTTGTGCTTATTAATTCTATTATTCAGATCCTCTATCTTTGCTTTTTCTCTCCTTCTCCTTTGGTTTCTTGTTGCCTGGCATAATGATTTCCATCTCTTCCCCTTCACCCACCATAATTCTGATGAGGACCACACTTGGTCAGCAGTCAGTACCTCCTCCGCTGACTAATCTAGTTGAACAGTTGCCTGAGCCTAAAAACTTTTCCAGGTGTCCATCTGATGGCCCTAGGCTGAACCTTCACTGCGAAGTCCCGGAACATCTGCAAGAATTAGAAAAATGTATAGGTCTCTGGACCCCTAGTGAGTGGAGGGGAAATCCCCCTACATTTGTGCTTGTGGGGAGTAGAACTGAAACATTTGAGACTTCCCCCAGCTCGGAAATTTTTAATCACAGTTGATTCTGATCTTTCACACCTTTACTTTTATTATTATAATGTGAGATTTTAGTGAACAGAAAGTGGGAGGCTTTGCTCTCTATTCAGGCAGTGGACATGTAACAACGGCTCAGTAAATGCTTGGATGAGTGAGTGAATGATCACATGAATAAACAAATAGGCACCCGTGAGAATACTGCTACTGGGAAGCACTAAATGTCAACTTTCACATCATCATCTATGATTATTGTGTTGAATAATCCTCATCTTGTTTAAATAAGCATTTCATTAAGACTAATACATATTTATACATGCCAGTAAGCCATTGGTGTTTCTTTCCTCTGATGTCCTTATTCATGTCCCTTTCCTTGGGCCTCTTTGTCCTTAATTACTCTATCTGTATAAAGTAATTACTCTTTAATTGTGTGAAGGTCATACTGTATTATGTAAAATTACCTTTTGTTTGTCAAATGGATCTGTCTAAAATGGTACCCAGATTCCCATTTGTCTTTTGAGAAATGTGTTCATCATCTTTCTGGCATATAGACATCCTTAATTTTTTTCTAGTAAGCTATATTTTTTTCTTTATGGCTTATAGTTGATACGGTTTTTTAAACATATTATTGTTTGGAGCAAGTATTAGAGATTTGAAGGCACTGAGGCTTACTGTTCTCTTGTAAAATCTTTAGCAAGCTCTTCTGGTATTTCTGATATCTTTAAGTGCCTTTTGTCTTACATACATGTCTTTTATGACATTTTTCACAAGTTTTAATAGTTTATTGTTAGTGTCTGTCTTTCATGCTAAAAATAGGTAGGGAAATGACATTTCTACAACCACCATAATGCATATATGAAAGCATAGCTAATTGATGGTGCCGTAATTTTCTGCTGCAGCCTCAGAATCCACTTAAAAACTGCAAAAACCTTAAAACAAAGGAGGAATATTTTTAAATGTTTAAATGTTGATCTTTACCTAACTCAATATTTACAATTAGGTCTTTCTGGAACCTGAACTAACTTTTCAAGCCCAGAAGAACTTCTAATGGTAAAATATTAATGAGTAAATTATCCTTTTTGCATGGAGTACCAAGAAATAGTCAATATAGGACTGGACTGTCAGTAATGACCTGATTAATATTTCTTATTACTGGTAAAAAATATATATATATATGCTCTCCCCCTGATAAAGCAATTTCAGGATATGAGAAATCTATCTTTCTAAATATAAATCCAGGGCTGACAAATAATTTTTAAAATATATTTTTAAAAAATCAAGTGTTTTCTGTAATATTGTACTTCCATATTTTATCTTATTTGCATCACAATTAAATCATTTGGGGGTTGTATTGATGGGCCAGATTGTCAGAGCTTTGCCTTTCCGTTATAAACAACCTTTAGAATGAAATCTCCTTTATTATATTTTTAATAAGGACCAAATGAGAGTTATAGAATACATTTAATAATTTTATAGTTGGGTCGGTTATTCTGCTTTTCTTTCCTTTTTTTGAAATTTAATATGTGAAAATTGGTATTTTATAATCTTAAGGAAATCGATCAGACTGCATTTTTCAAACCTATTATCTTAGCGTGGCTTATAGTAATCCTTCACTTTAAAATCTCTTTTATGGGTATTTAATATGTTGGGATATTTTACATTCTTGCTTGAGTTCTTTCTCGATGGCAGTTATTGAAAAAAACAAATATATATATATATATATATATATAGTCACTGTGATTTAGGGGCCAGAAAACCAGTGTCCATGTGGGGGTAAATATAGACCACAGCTGCTTATTTTTACAAATAAAAGTTTGTTGGAACATAGCTGTACACTTTTACTTACATAGTGTCTGTGGTTGCTTTTGTGCTAACACAACAGAAACCTATATAGCCTACAAAGCCTAAAGTATTTACTACCTGACCCCTTACAGAAAATGTTTACTGACCCAGTATTTTATAGATCAGAACAGTGAATCTCAGAGAAGTCCAGTAACCTGCCCAAATTCACACTAATGTGTAACTGACAGAGCTGAGACTTAGATCCAGTCTCCCAGATTCTAGGACCCCTGCTTATAATGTATATATCATAATTCCTCATTATTTTATTGGGCTATTATTATATTATTACTCTCCTATTCTCACCAGTGGTCACAGCTTTTATCTTTTTCCCCCCAAATATTGGATATTTCATTTTATTTTCACTTTTTATAAGTCAAATCTCCAGTCAACACAACTGGTATTTGCAAACCTGTGCAACTTTTAGTTAGTTGCCACGTGAAGTCTTAACAAAAATCTTCTAGATTTACCATAAAAAAGGAGCCTGCTGAGAAGATTGGCAATAGCAGAAACCAGAGTATATGAAGGCTCTGTCCTACGTGCATTTTTAAAATATGGCATTACCTAGAGTTTTTTTAATATATATTTATAGCTAGAGTTTTAATGACGTGTACAGTAGGAAAATAAATGAACACATAAAATGCTGTTAGAGAAATTTGAATCTCCCATTGAAAAATCGATTCCATTTTACAAAAACTAGCTCTTCCCACAAGACATTGTGGTTTACAGAGGCTAAATTTTAAAATCTGCTGTCTATATCCATAAATCTATGTATCTATCCAGTGATATATATGCATCTTGGCATGGATGTCCATGGAGTGATCTGAAGAGTAAATGAGCTGCATAATGATGTGCATAGTGTGTTCTAATGTTTATAGGAAAATAAAATAAACACCCCATACAGGGCATTATAGTGGAATTTCTCTCCCTCCCCCGCCGACCCCCTCCTTCCTCTCTCTCTCCCTCTTTCTCCTTTCCTCCCTCTTTCTCTCTCTCTTTCTTTGTATATGACAGATATACTTCAGTGAAACCCATGAGGTAGATACTGGGGGTTAAAATGGGATGTAAAGAGAAAATTATGTAGTGGGAGATTATTGTTGCATTATATGCCTTACAAACCACTACTGCATATCAACGCTTAAGCTATGATATATTTCTTTATATATAAAAATTTCAATAGAAAAATATATTTTCTAAATCACTTTCTTGGGGGTAATAGCAAGTCTTTCAGGTTCTACAAATCCTAAATTTCTCCACCCATGGAAATGTGATAAATAGAACCTAATCTTATCTCTTTGGTTATTGTAATGATAGAGTGTTTTGAAATTTTCTTTTCCCACTGTAGTCTCTGTTGCTTCCAGTATCTTTTTTTTTTCTGCTTGTTTCTGTATTATTCTTCGTTTTTATTGCTTGATGTTTTCCTCAGATGCATGGTAATCCTTGATTGCTTACGATTAAAGATGTGGGAATAAAATGATGTTGGAAGTTCTGAGTGTATGGGTCTAATTGGTTGACTGAATTTTACTGTAGAATTATCTGGATGCAATTTTTAAATCAAGGAATGCCACATTTTTGTATCTTTATGTCATTCTTTTGTGTCTGATGAAGTTTAACTGAAAAGAGACTGCTAATCTGCTGTCTAGATGGTAAAAATCTGGCTGCCAGCGATTTGGGAGCAACACTCAATGAGAATGGAGGAAGGAGAGCCTGGAATTCTCAGCATTCAATATGCACATGGTCCATGGTCACTTACCATGCCTGTTTTTTAGGACCCATACCCTCAACTGTGCCAGGTATTTCCAGAGAATAAACCTCCAGGTATGTGCTGGAGTAGGAGAAAGAGTTCCCTAGAGCATAGACTAAATAAGGAGATCTAGAAATGTGACTGTTTTACCCTACCCCTTATTTGAGCCTCTCCCTTTTATGCCGAATTTCTTAAGTACCTGGAGCTAATATTTCCTGAATCTTTGAGGATTCTGTAATATACATCTGGTTGGTTCTCAGCTTTTCCTAAGTGCTGTTTGAAATTCAGTTTTCTTAGTTCTGCTAAGTTAATTATCACTGGTTCATTTGCTTTCCAACTTCCAGAATGCTGTTGCTGTTTTATTCGCTCCTGTTCTCTCTGTCCTTGTGGATCTTAGTGGAGTTTTCAGAGCAAGTGAAATTTGATGTATATATTCAGTCTACCATCTTATTTTCTTATGCCTCTGAAGTAAAGCACTAGGGATTTATACATTTGTGAAACCTGGAGTAGTCTTCATGGCAGAGGTTCAGATATATAAACTACATTTAATTTGGAAATGAGCTACATCTGAATTCTTCAAGGAATTAAATCAAAATATATATGCAATGAAAGAAAATAGTTTTTTATTGTTCCCAGTTTGTCATTTAGCCTTCACTGAAATTGTGAAGGCTAAAAATATTTATATTAGGGCTTCCCTGGTGGTGCAGTGGTTAAGAATCCACCTGCCAGTGCAGGGGGCATGGGTTCGAGTCCTGGTCCGGGAAGATCCCACATGCTGCAGAGCAACTAAGCCTGTGCACCACAACTACTGAGCCTGCGCTCTAGAGCCCGCAAGCCACAACTACTAAAGCCCGCAAGCCACAACTACTGAAGCCCGCACGCCTAGAGCCCGTGCTCCACAACAAGACAAGCCACCACATTGAGAAGCCCACGCACCACAACGAAGAGTAGCCCCCGCTCGCCGCAACTAATGAAAGCCCACACACAGCAATGAAGACCCAACACAGCCAAAAAACCCCCCAAAAATACCACATTTATTTTACATAGGCTCTATTCTTCTGATATCAAGTAAACAGCCTGGCTTCCTATTTATTAGGTTTGAAAAACAGTTTAAAAACTTTTAGTCCCTCTTCTGGCAATAGGCTTGTCACTTGGAACAGTTCCAAGTGTGGTAGGTATGATGGTTACTTGGTAATAATGTCATGTCTTGCCATAAATTGAGTTTATTAGCATAGTTTGAAACCAAGAGAAGAACGAAGTTAAAGGGGCCTGGCTGTACAGTGTGACTGAACAGGACAAGGGGCACAAATGTACAATATCAAAAGGAAATTGTGTTCTGTTGGAATGAAATGAGATGGAAAATACATTCTGAACTGCAAGGGAGTAATGACAGAGTTTTTGCCATCATTGTGCTTGTTTTCTCCAGTAACACACTGCTGTTGGACTGATGCTAGTATTTAGGTATCAAAATGATATTTCAACCTGTCACAGGCTTTTAACAAATTACATTTAACACAACATTAGAAATTAATGAAATTACTTTTCAGAATGGATATTCCATCCCTAAAGTCCACAAAAGATATGTGCCTACTGTATGGAGAGCAGTTCTTTAGAAGAAATAGAAATAAAACTAGAAGCTAAAATTAAAGTTCCTAATCTGAAAGAGCTTAAAATATAGGTCAGGTCCTAGAGACACAGCCTATATCCATATATGTATATCATTTAAATGTGAGAAAAAACCATGAGGAAGCATATAGGAAAATTAAAGTCAGTAGAAGGATAGTGGATCAATTTTTAAATGACGGCTATAAATTGACCTTATGTTTTGCAATTTTATTCATTCATTTACCAGTGTTGTTCATGCTGGATTCTCTGCTTGGTGGCTGGAATATAGACCTGAAAATATTAATCATTACTACTGTCTACTGAATGCTTACTATGCAACAGGACTTGTGGTAGGCAGACTATTAATATGCCCTTTCTTATTTATTCCTCACAAGAACTTTGAGTGACAGTCATTATTATCCCTGATGACTTTTCTAATATTTATCAGTTAGGGTCTCCATAAGAAACAAAGAACCTATTCAGATTAGGATCATTTGTGGAGGAGGGTAGGTTTTTATAAAGGAACTGATTATAAAGGTGTGGGTAGGATAAAGAGGAAGCTCAAAGAATACTGCAGGAAGTGGTTAGTAGTGGCAAAATTGTTACCACCCCCAGTGTGAAAGGACCTGGGCAGGGTAGGGGACTGTGTAAAGCTGGACTCCTGAAGAGGAACAGTGACAGTCTGTCTAGGGACACAACCAGTCTGGTATTAGCCACCTAGCTGAAAGGTCACCAGGGGAATAAATGCTTTGATCTCACTGCCCTCCCTCCTTCAGTCTCCTCCTTGGGGTTTTTTATTGATCAAATTCAACCCCAAACTAGGTGAGCCTGTTTATGCATTTCCTATCAGTCAGCCCACTGTGAAGAAAGTTGGATGGAGGAGGGTGGAAAATAGTTATGGAGGGATGCACATATCCAGTACATAAGGCCACACAATAAATAACAGTTACAGAATTTGAACCCAGGTATAAATGGTTCCATTGTCCATGGGTTTTTCATGAAGCATTTCAGTCTTACACAGTTCTGCCTTGATAAGATCATAATTTGGTGGGAGAGGCATTCTTGTTAACTACAATACTCCCACAAATGAAATAAGCTAGGTTACGAAGATAAATTAGTGATTTTAAGACACACCTACCTCTAGCTTATAAAATTCCAAAAGTTTACATTTTTCTGTGACTTTAGATTTTGCCAGGATCCTGGAGTCTACTTTAGTCTGAAGCTTCTAGAGCACTGTGACCCAGAGATAAATTAGACATCTCAAAGAGCTCAGTTTAGTATGATATATATATATGTCATATGTCTATATATACATATATACATACATATACACATATACATACATATGATATATGAGTATTATATATATATGCATATATATACACATATACATACATATGATATATGAGTATTATATATATATGCATATATATGTATGTATATATATGTGTGTATAAACACACATACACAAACACCTAACTACAACACAAGTGTCCCTATCTCTAGAAATTGCAAGAACAATGCCCTGTGTATCACGGAGGAGGAAACTATTAGAATATGACTGAAGGTTGGAGAAATAAGGAAAGGTTTTATAAAAGTGACATTAAAATAGGAACAAGAGAATCAGGAAGTACTCAAGGTTAACTAAATCTGAAATTCTAGAACCTTTATCAGGAAAGGTCAACTCCCAGGGCATGACTAACCTATCTTTTACCTTGCAAATCTGGGACTAAAGTCTGATCTCCAAGAATTTGGTCTACTGGGGAGTGGGGCCCAGGTGGAAGAATTGACTATGCATCAGGCCTATTCTAAGGTAAAGCAAAATTCTAGTGGGGGCTTTTACTGCTTTTGGCAACATTTTCTCATCTTTCATTGAAAGTATTAATATGTTTCTCTTCTGGCAAAGCCTATTTGTCATCAAGATAAAGTTTTTTTCCCCTAAAACATATGTTAGTGAACTTTATGAAACTAAAATGAAAGTAGAGGTGGAAATGCAATCTTCATTCAAAGCAGAGTACAATCTTTATCACCACATTTCATTATTCATACAAAATCTTACTTTAATTTTCCTTCAGTATGTTCTTGGAATTCATCCAAAAGGTGAGAGTTTAATACAGATATTAGCAGCATCAATACTTATGAATCAAACGGAAAAGGAATTCTTCTTTGATTCACTTCTAAGTCTTTGGCTAACTTATTAGCATCTCTTAATTATGGCAGAGCAAAACCGAAAGCATATAAGCAAAATACATGCTAAAAATTCTAAGCTCTGTCACTCAATGAATACATCATTTAATTGTTCTCTGGGAATACGTTTACTTTCTTTTTTTTTAAACATCTTTATTGGAGTATAATTGCTTTACAATGGTGTGTCAGTTTCTGCTTTATAACAAAGTGAATCAGTTATACATATACATATGTTGCCATATCTCTTCCCTCTTGCGTCTCCCTCCCTCCAACCCTCCCTATCCCACCCCTCTAGGTGGTCACAAAGCACCGAGCTGATCTCCCTGTGCTATGCGGCTGCTTCCCACTAGCTGTACATTCTACGTTTGGTCTATGGTGTTAGGGAGTGTTCTAATGTCATTCTTTTACAGGTAGCTGCCCAGTTTTCCCAGCACCACCTATTGAAGAGGCTCTCTTTTCTCCATGGTATATTCTTGCCTCCTCTATCAAAGATAAGGTGACCATATGTGTGTGGGTTTCCCTCTGGGGTTTCTATCCTGTTCCATTGATCTATATTGCTGTTTTTGTGCCAGTACCATACTGTCTCGATTACTGTAGCTTTGTAGTATAGTCTGAAGTCAGGAAGCCTGATTCCTCCAGCTCCATTTTTTCTTTCTCAAGATTGCTTTGGCTATTTGGGGTCTTTTGTGTTTCTATACAAATTGTGAAAGTTTTTGTTCTAGTTCTGTGAAAAATGCCATTGGTAATTTGATAGGGATTGCCTTGAATCTGTAGATTGCTCTGGGTAGTATAGTCATTTTCACAATGTTGATTCTTCTAATCCAAGAAAATGGTATACCTTCTCCATCTGTTTGTATCGTCTTTAATTTCTTTCATCAGTGTCTTATAGTTTTCTGCATAAGGTCTTTTGTCTGCTTAGGTAGGTTTATTCCTAGGTATTTTATTCTTTTTGTTGCAATGGTAAATGGGAGTGTTTCCTTAATTTCTCTGTCACATTTTTCATCGTTAGTGTATAGGAATGCCAGAGATTTCTGTGCATTAATTTTGTGTCCTGCAACCTTACCAAATTCATTGATTAGCTCTAGTAGTTTTCTGGTAGCATCTTTAGGATTCTCTATGTATAGTATCATGTCATCTGCAAACAGTGACAGCTTTACTTCTTCTTTTCTGATTTGGATTCCTTTTATTTCTTTTTCTTCTCTAATTGCTGTGGCTAAAACTTCCAAAACTATGTTGAATAATAGTGGTGAGAGTGGGCAACCTTGTCTTCCTCCCTATCTTAG
This sequence comes from Globicephala melas, assembly GCF_963455315.2. Taxonomy (NCBI): domain Eukaryota; kingdom Metazoa; phylum Chordata; class Mammalia; order Artiodactyla; family Delphinidae; genus Globicephala; species Globicephala melas. Next base: position 7,335,609 of record NC_083335.1, on the reverse strand, counting down.
TGGAAATGGTCTCAGTTTTTCACCACTGAGGATTATGTTGGCTGTGGGTTTGTCATATATGGCCTTTATTATGTTGAGGTAAGTTCCCTCTATGCCTACATTCTGGAGGGTTTTTATCATAAATGGGTATTGAATTTTGTTGAAAGCTGTTCCTGCATCTATTGAGATGATCATATAGTTTTTATCCTTCAATTTGTTAATGTGGTGTATCACATTGATTAATTTGTGTATATTGAAGAACCCTTGCATTCCTGGGATAAACCCCACGTGATCATGGTGTGTGATCCTTTTAATGTGCTGTTGGATTCTGTTTGCTAGTATTTTGTTGAGGATTCTTGCATCTATGTTCATCAGTGATATTGGCCTGTAGTTTTCTTTCTTTGTGACACCTTTGTCGGGTTTTGCTATCAGGGTGATGGTGGTCTCATAGAATGAGTTTGGATAGTTCCTCTTTCTGCTCTATTTTGGAAGAGTTTGAGAAGGATAGGTGTTAGCTCTTCTCTAAATGTTTGATAGAATTCGCCTGTGAAGCCATCTGGTCCTGGGCTTTTGCTTGTTGGAAGAGTTTTAATCACAGTCTAAATTTCAGTGCTTGTGATTGGTCTATTTATGTTTTCTATATCTTCCTGGTTCAGTCTCAGAAGGCTGTGCTTTTCCCAGAGTTTGTCCGTTTCTTCCAGGTTGCCGATATTATTGGCATATAGTTGCTTGTAGTAATCTCTCATGATCCTTTGTATTTCTGTAGTGTCAGTTGTTACTTCTGATTTTTCATTTCTAATGCTATTGATTTGAGTCTTCTCCCTTTTTTTTTTGATGAGTCTGGTAATGGTTTATCAATTTTCTTTATCTTCTCAAAGAACCAGCTTTTTAGTTTTATTGATCTTTGCTATTGTTTCCTTCATTTCTTTTTCATTTATTTCTCATCTGCTCTTTACGATTTCTTTCCTTCTGCTAACTTTGGGGATTTTTTGTTCTTCTTTCTCTAATTGCTTTAGGTGTAAGTTTAGGTTGTTTATTTGTGATGTTTCTTTGTTTCTTATTTCTTGAGGTAGGATTGTATTGCTGTAAACTTCCCTATTAGAACTGCTTTTGCTGCATCCCATAGTTGTTGTGTCAGCATGTTTTCATTGTCATTTGTGTCTAGGTATTTTTTGATTTCCTCTTTGATTTCTTCAGTAATCTCTTGGTTATTAAGCAGTGTATTGTTTAGCCTCCATGTGTTTGTATTTTTTTACAGATTTTTCCCTGTAATTGATATCTAGTCTCCTAGCGTTGTGGTCGGAAAAGATACTTGATACGATTTCAATTTTCTAAAATTTACGAAGGCTTGTTTTGTGACCCACGATATGTTCTATCATGATGAACGTTCCATGAGCACATGGGAAGAAAGTTTATTCTGTTTTCCTGGGATGGAATGTCATATAAGTATCAATTAAGTCCATCTTCTTTAATGTATCATTTAAAGCTTGTTTTTTCCTATTTATTTTCATTTTGGATGATCTGTCCATTGGTGAAAGTGGGGTGTTAAAGTCCCCTAGTATGATTGTGTTACTGTCGATTTCCTGTTCATGGCTGTTAGCATTTGCCTTATGTATTGTGCCCCTATGTTGACTGCATAAATATTTACAATTGTTATATCTTCTTCTTGGATTGATCCCTTGATTATTATGTAGTGTCCTTCTTTGTCTCTTGTAATAGTCTTTATTTAAAGTCTATTTTATCTGATATGAGAATTGCTACTCCAGCATTCTTTTGATTTCCATTTGCATGGAATATCTTTTTCCATCCCCCCACTTTCAGTCTGTATGTGTCCCCAGGTCTGAAGTGGATCTCTTGTAGACAGCATATATATGGGTCTTGTTTTTGGATCCATTCAGCTAGTGTATGTCTTTTGGTTGGAACGTTTAATTCATTTAATTTAAGGTAATTATTGATATGTATGTTCCTATTACCATTTTCTTAATTGTTTTGGGCTTGGTATTGTAAGTCTTTTCCTTCTCTTGTGTTTCCTGCCTAGAGAAGTTCTTTTAGCATTTGTTGTAAAGCTGGTTTGGTAGTGCTGAATTCTCTTAGCTTTCTCTTGTCTGTAAAGCTTTTAATTTCTCTGTCGAATCTGAATGAGATCATTGCTGGGTAGAGTAACCTTGATTATAGGTTTTCCCCTTTCATCACTTTAAATATGTTCTGCCACTCCCTTCTGGCTTGCAGAGTTTCTGCTGAAAGATCAGCTGTTAACCTTACGGGAATTCCCTCATATTATTTGTTGTCTTTCCCTTGCTGCTTTTAATATGTTTTCTTTGTATTTAATGTTTGATAGTTTGATTAATATGTGTCTTGGCGTGTTTCTCCTTGGATTTATCCTGTATGGGACTCTGTGCACTTCCTGGACTTGATATATATTTCCTTTCCCATATTAGGGAAGTTTTCAACTATAATCTCTTCAAATATTTTCTCAGTCCCTTTCTTTTTCTCTTTTTCTTCTGGGATCCCTGTAATTCGAATGTTGGTGCATTTAATGTTGTTCCAGTGGTCTCTGAGACTTTCCTCAATTCTTTTCATTCTCTTTCCTTTATTCTTCTCTGCAGTAATTGTTTCCACTATTTTATCTTCCAGGTCACTTATCCATTCTTCTGCCTCAGGTATTCTGTTATTGATTCCTTCTAGAGAATTTTTAATTTCCTTTATTTTGTTTTTCATCATTGTTTGTTTGCTCTTTAGTTCTTCTAGTTCCTTGTTAGACATTTCTTGTATTTTCTCCATTCTATTTCCAAGATTTTGGATCATCTTTACTATCATTACTCTGAATTGTTTTTCAGGTAGACTGCCTTAGGAATAGGTTTTAAATAATGAGAATATTTCTCTCCCAGTCCTTTCCAATATTACTGTACTTGACAATAGCAGAAACCAACCTGCAGCCTTAGTAGTAGTATCTAAATAAATATGAAAGCTTCTGGAAACTTACTAGGAAGCATTTTTTAAAATAGACTCAAATTATTTTCCATGTACCTTTACAGTGGGCACAATTTTTAAGATGACTAGTTCAATACTTAACCACTTACTGTTGGGTAACTGAACCTCTGTGAAGGGAAGTGACTTTACCAAGATCATCTTGTTTGTTTTGTTGCCCTTTATTTCCAGAATTTAATATAGTGATCTGTCTAACCATCCTGGTTCATAGTTATGCAACCAGCTTAAAGTCCTCCTTCTAAAACAAATCTACTCTGCCACCTCCATAGCAGGATGTATTGATTCCACATGAGAAATGTGCGTTAAATTCAGTGCCTCATTGCCTTTCCCTCTATTACTGCTCTAGTTCAAGCTACCATCATGTCTTTTTATACAATTTTGATGAATCCCTTCCAGCTACCAGGAAGGGTCAACATTTAAAAATATAAAGCACAGAGATAATATTAATTCAATCTCAACTATCCAAGCTCCTCTTTAACTGCTCACTTAACACCCAATCCAACCAGCCAATCCAACTATACATCCAACTGTCTAGCAAAATGTAGTTCTCTTTCTTCCCCAAACCTGCAAATCTTACACACTTTCAAAACATACTGTTCTGTCTACCTAGGAGGCTTTTACTCTTTCTTGCCTACTGAATATCTGTTCCATCTTTTGAGATGCTGCTCATATGTAATTTCTTCTTCAAAATCCTCTCTGCTACCCAGAGCAATGAAGCCCTGCTTTCTCTGTTTGCTCACAGCATTATGCACAAAGTTGTACCATAAGCCTTTTCTTTTGTTGCAATATCCTTGAAGGCAGGGGATGTGTATTACTCAACTTTATATTTCTCATGTCTACTGCCATGACTGGAACATAATAGAAGCTTTGATATTTGCAGAATGAATCATTTAATGAATTAATTACAGTCAAGGTCTAGTTGTCAAGGTCAACCTATATGAATATATTAATAAGTGGTAGCTCTCTGTTGCCATTTCCATCAGTATTACAAGGTCTGATACAAATGGATTAATTGGCCCTGGGGGAGTTTGGTCTTTAGGTTGCAGCTTTGGGGGGCATCCCTTCATTTAACCGTCTCTCATAGGGAGTTGCCAATTGATAGTAGCCAATGGAGTAAGAGAATAATAAATGTCTTTCCAGTAAAATGAATTTTGATGTGCAAGGCATACAGGTGTCAACAAATTGCAGACTTACCACATTATTGCATACCTCACCTTTGGATAATGTAAGGAGGATCTGGGGAGTCTCTTCTGGACTCACCTGAGGCTGCTTATCTTGGTCTTTCAATCCGAGAGATATTAAGGGTAAAAACCTCATTCTCAAGGTGTGCTTTCTGACCTTTTAAGCATTTCCCTGTCATAATGTCCAGGAAGTTAGGGAGGGCAATATTTGAGACTCAGGATTAGCTGTAGGTCTTGCCATCTGTACATAATGATTTTTGGATAAATTTTTTCATGACTCAATTCTGTAATGAATGGAAAAGTTTACTAGATATATTAAACCATATTGTGACACCCACTTACTGCTTTCTTCTTCAAATGTGACTGAATAGAAAGGACTAAATAAATATTGTTTTATTCAAAATTTGTGCATTCAGTTATTGCTGGAGCATGGCGAGGTCATTCCTTCCCTCACTGCTGATTTATTAATATTTTGAACCCCTACAGTATACCAAATGTTGGACCTGCACTGGATATACAGTGATGTACAGGACTGACTGTTGGTCCCTCCCATCCTAGAACTTACAGTCTATTGAGAAAAGCAATACATGTTTATTAGGCATCCATTATGTGCCCAGAACTCCTCTTAGCAATCGGGGTAATTTTTTAAAAAAATGAAGAGGTACAAAGCATACTATAATGCCTTCAAGGAGCTTGCAGTTTGGAAGGAAAAGTGAGTTAAGACACTGATCTTCATTGGTTAAATAAAGAACCATTTTATATATGCTGTGCTTCCCGAAACAGCCTCAGCCATTGTGTCAACTTTTGTGTGTCTCCCTAGATTCCTGGTACCCGTAAAAATCCACTTCTGTTCACTAAATAGAATGTTTCTTTGTGTTGCTACTCCTCACATGAAGCTGTATCTGGTATCTATGAGGGCTTGTCTTCAGACTGTACTATGAACAACATCATGTCTGAATCATGATGGTAATATAGGGGATGAGAAATATGTCTTAAAATTCTGTTTATAATTAAATAATCTTGATTAGAACAAGAAAGGATACAGCAGGCATCAGCCTCTGAATTCAGGATTTTCTTATTCTGAATATTGTCATTTTCTCTCCCTTTTAAAAAGAAAAATGCAGGCTGTCTAATGTTCAGAACTTTGAGAATGAAAATATTTGATTTAAAATAGATTGGATATCATTTTGCTTGGGTAAGCACTAACTGGCCAAATAAATGCTTGATGTCTGACCTTGCCATATCTTGTTTTCCCAAGTAAACTAAATGAATTAGACAATGAAATATGAGTTTCCCATTTCTGCTGCACTTGAACCTTTGAGGGGAGGTACCAGTGAGAAGATAGCCTTCCCCTGTCTTCTGGATGGGATGGCACGATGAAGAGGGCCATATTTTACTACTTCAGGTGATGCTTCAAGTTTCATTTTCACTCTGTCTCGTATTCTCCTATACAAAGAAGCAAATAAACAAAATTCGGGGGCCCAGCCGTGAAATGTTGGCCTAGGAGAGGTCACCAATGTAATATCCATTCTCTGACACATGAGCTCTGAGGAAGTTTACAGTTTATGAAAATCTTCTATTTTGAGATCAGAGTAGCAATTAGGAGGATGGAGAGTTGGTACCATTTGCCTTTTCTTTTGGTTTATTATTATTATTATTCTTGCACCTTATAAATAAGTTTTCCCAGATTTATTTTTTAGTGAATGAGGTCAAAAGTATTTACGGTTGAACTGTGGATGGACTTAGGGAAATTGAAATAGATCGCTGTAAATTAGGTGATATCTGGAAGCAATCCAAACAGGATAGATACCTGTCACCTCCCTCAATTTTCTTCTGGAAGATATTCACGAGAGTGGCATCTTTGAAATTTGCAGCATTTCTGAATTATAGTGCAGGCACATTTCATTATCATAGCTTTGTCTAGAAAATTTCACTCTAGAGAAAATAGCCAGATTTTTTGTGTGTGAGGAGTGTTCCTCTGTCAATACATTTTTCCAGTCGATAGTGCCAAAAATCAGCAAAGGGAAAATCCTTGGCTTCTGTGTATTTAACTAGAGCTGTTGTGTTCATCCATTTGGTGCAGCTCCCCTATTCAGGAAAACAGCATTTACCTACCTCTCCCCAGTCTCTAAAACCTTCGGCTCTGGTTGGTTTTTGACGCAGAGGAGCTCTGGAAAGCGGGCTAGCCTTTTCCTGTTCTGCGGACCCCACCATGTGCTCGCCTCTCCTACAGATTTCCAGACCCTTCACCATTTGTCTTGTAACTTAAGAGTATGATGGGTTCGCTGGGGGGGAAAAAAAAGAGGATCTCAATATCTCCCAAATTACTTTTGGGTTAACTTTATGATATACCAGTTTGGACTAAATAGAAAGTTGTGATGTCAATTTGACAAGGAAAACTAAATTTTGCTTCAATCCGGATCATATCAGTGAATAACAAATTGCTTTTTTTGCCTTTCAAATGCCTTATACAAAACAAAACAATTTGTTTTTGTAACATTAGAATCTACATAGGAGGGCAGTGTCATCTTTAGTGTGTAAATATCATGACTTTGTTCAGTTGAAGTGCTTTATGAAGGAATACATTTGTTACTTCATTGACCAAAAAGATTTTTATTTTTACTTGTAGTATTAATTTGGGGTTAGGGATCGAGAATTAAAATTCTCTTACAGATTTTGTTAACTTCCTGAGCACACATCAAAATATGGCATTAGGCAGAATTTATAGATACATAGTTTATAAAACATTTCCAGAGGGAAGAAAAGTTTTCCTAAATAAAACAGAGCACTTTAATTATGAGAGATTTGCATTGATTTTAATAACTGAAAGATGTTGATGCTCAATTGAAAATATTAGTAAAGAAATTTTTACTTGGTTCAGCTTGGGTACAAAAAATTGTCATGTAGCAATTAAGAGTGATGGTAACAAAGTCTTTGAAAGGGAAGGGTTTATGTATTTTAATAAATGATACACAATTATACCCATACTTAGAGGCTATAAAATTTCTCTAATAAAAGATTACAGGTATGGTGGTAGAAATTTTGGACTCCTCATTTTGCCAGCTGTGGTCTTTCACTTAATTACTTTTTATTAATTTAAAATAAAATGAACTTATTCATGAGTATGTAACTATCCAGAAACAGTTTTTGTTACCAATTATGTATGAAAGAGCTATCAGAACTTTTTTTTAATCTCATATAACATTTAGTGATGCAAGAAACATTCCATTAGGGAATAATGAAATCGTACCTGGATCCTCTAACTTCCTTACTAACACTATACTTGTAAGAAGATACACACAATTTGTCATGTATGACAAAGGAGCAATTTGGTTTTAAAACACATTGATCAAAACAAAAAAAAATCAAAGAGAATGTATATGAGGCTTAGAGAGTTTTCTGAAGACTTAAAAATCGTGCTCATATCTTTAAAACTAGAAGGTAGAATGACCCTGAAAACTTCAGATTTTTCCATTCTATTCATATCCCTGGAAATGTACCTGAAAAAATTACTAGTATGTTTCTATGGTTAATTAGCAGGCACTGAATGGGGGTCCAAGGAGCACTCAAACATGACCACAATATCCTCAGCCTTCTTGCATGTTCTAGATTAAACAAATAAATGTCAAGGCCTGCCATGCAGTGAAACTATCTAATAAAATGAACATATATAAGTGGCAGGATTTAGAAATGGATAAAGTCTAATCTACCTCGTTTTGAACATGAGGAAACAGCCCAGAGAATTGAAGATGGGGTTTGCTCAAGGTCACCCAGTGAGTCAGTATCAAATCTGAAGCTAATCCAGGTTTACTGACTGCCCAAACTGGGGTCTTGGCAAGAGCACATGTTCTGCTTCAGGTGATGTTCTTGTAGCCAATGTTGCCTGGCTGCTTGCTGCGATGCTGCTTGTTTTCTATTCAGATTTTCATCATTCACCTTGATAAGGTACCTCAGATGTCTCACTGTGCAATTAGCAAACAGTGGTCCACAGCCTGACTATGAATCCATAGTATTGCTTGTGCACAGAGAGTCTCACCTTGGCATCAAGAAATAACTTTCCCTTAATCGTGCATGATGTTAACTTGATTAGTTTGGCTCAACACACAACTATTTTCCCCATGCCATTTTCCATGGCCTTCACTTAACCTGCACTCCAGACATGCTGGCCGACTTGACAGTTCTTGGGCTGCCATTTTCATGCCATTGTGTCATTGCTCCAGCAGTTCTCAAGCCGTAATGTCTTCTCCACAATCACTTTTCTGTATTCCCGAATTCTTTCTCACTGAAAATAAGGGAAAACAACACAAATGACCCAGCAACAATATGCACAAAAAACATGAACAGTTCATTTATAGAAGAGGAAATGCAACTTGTCAATAAACATAAAAATGTTCAACCTCATTAATACCAAAGTGCAAAGGAAAATGAAATGCCATTTCTCATCTTGGAGATCAGCAAAAATATGTTTGCTAATAAGCACTATTAATGAAAAGGGGGGGGAATAAGCACCCCCATGAACTGTTGGTAAGTGTGTATATTTATATATCCTCTCTGGGTGAGCAATTTGGCATTATCCGTCAAAATGAAAAATGCATGAACTATTTAAATCTAGCAAAGACAATTCTAGAACTCAGAAATATTCCCGTGTACATTAGAGCATTGTGCTTATGTGTATATACGTGTGTGTATTCATGCAAAAATGTATACATGCGTGTGGCTTAGGTCAGTTAAGTATTAACTACACACAGGATAATTCAAACTTTATGTGGAAATATCAGTTCCTCGCACTTAGGTGGTACTTTATAGAATCCAAAACACGTTCTTATTTATTTTCTCATTGGAAACTCAGGAAATGGTATCTTCTAGGCATTTTTAAAACAAAGTAAGTTTATATTCTGTTACATTCACGTGAAGTGATTTTTAGGAAAGGGAGCTGGTTAGGAGGACCCAAAGAAATACTGCTTGCACAACTGGCTGTCTAAACCTTCACATGGGTGGTGGGGGTGAGGGAGGATGGAAGAGGATGCAAGATGGTGGAACAGGCTAGAAGACAAGGGCTGTGAATGAACAAGACAGGAAATAGACAAAAGCAGTCCCTTAGGATCACCCACTTCTTTGTCAGACATTTCCTCTCATTCATAAAGAAATTTCCCATCTGCCTGTTTTGTTTTGAAAATGATTACCTCCCAGGTACCCTTCCTCAGACCCAAGGAGCTAGACATCTGCAGAGAACCTTAAAATCAGTACCCATTCCAAAGACAGCATGGCCTGTATTTATTCTGAATGATTCTGTACATTACATGTGAACGTGTGTCATTTAATTTAATTTTATTTCATTTCATTTTTGTCTATCTCCAACTGATTAAAGGAAAGCAACATCCAGGGAATGAGCTAAATTTGAACGTTTATGCTTGATAAAATATTCAATATGCCAGTAGCTGAAGTTTTCTTTTTTCCTGAACTCAGAACAGTGCTGTGAAATCATCCTTCCATCTTTTCTAAATATCTTATTGCAAAGAAACTCTTGCCAAAACACACAACCACCAACTTTCCTCTAATTAGCCCTGACGGAATTGTTTTTAAAGTTTTAATTTCCAGGACACAGATGTAAGCTTAAGTTCTAATAATGAAAGACATGGGTTTCTTTTTTAACTTTTTATTTCCTTTGCTGACAAATGGGAAAACCCACTGTTTTCTTCAAGGATAATTTTCCAAAGGCAGAGGAGGGTTTGGAAAGCAATTGAGTTCTTCTCATGAATGGAGATCGTAAAACACAAAGACAAAACATTTAGGCCTGCCTCCGAAAATAATGCCAGGTTTATGCATGAGCTCAGAGCAGTCAGAATCACCTGCATTCATGTACATGTATGTGCACCTATGTGAGCACATACATTTAACACCAGTGGTGAATAGAAGAGAGGATAAAAAAATCTGTGCTAACAAGAGGCAAGTGGCTCAGTACTATAGTGTTGATAACATACCAAACACAAAGTAGGAACTGCAGAATTGGAGGATTCTGGCAGAGCACTTCCTTTTTGAGAGACAGAAAGAGGAAGAGAGAAATTAGCAGTCAGGGTTATAAGATCCAGATGCCAGCTTCAGGCTGAACCTTAGATACGGGCAGAGATTCTTAACTGTCTATCCAATAAACTTTCTCTTCTGATTCCGTATTATGCCACAATTTTATTTTGGATAGCAACATGACCAACTAAAAAATATTTTCCATTCTCCTTTGCAAGAAGTTGTCATGTGACAGTTCTGGCAAATGAAATAGCAGTCAAAGTCATTGGGTAGCGTTTCTGAACAAAACCGTCAAAGGGATCTGAGTCTGCTGGCACACAGAGTTTTGCCCCTCCCCACTCTTTCTTCCCCCTTTCTTTCCAAAGGGAAACAAGATGGTTATAGCTGCAGTAACCATCAATGAGATCGTGAGCTGACCTTGTGGATAGGGGACCAACTATGGGAAGCAGACCAGAAAGAAAGCAGCAGCCTAGGACATTGACTTTACAGAGCTGCTGCACGAGCCCCAGACTGCCTACCTGTAGACTCTGGCAAAAGAAAAATAACATACCATTTGTTTAATCCTCTGTGTTTCAGTTTTCTGTTATTAGCAACTGAATGCAATCCCCAGCTGATTCAGAGAGATGTTTGAACCAGATAAGGTTTGCTAATTGAAGATTCACTCTTCCAATTCTGAGAATGTGGGGCGCTGAAAGTGTCCCTCTACTTCCACTAAAACCCACTAAGTAACACCAATCAAAATTCAGGGAGGCAGGCAAATCACCCATGTACACCAGAAGAAAGTCAACAACAGCCATACCCAACAGTAATACTTCCCAGAAAGAAATGGCCATGTACGCATGCCAGCAACCTTCGGTACTCAGAATTTTCCAGGACAAAATAATTTCTTTGAACCTATATTTACCAGACCAGTTTCCAAATGGATGAAATTGATGTGGAATAAACTGTTCCAGGATTGCTCTGAACAGTAGCACAGAGAAATGATGGCAAAGCAGAAATCAAAATTAACTCAAAGCTAGTTAGTCCTCAAATGAACTTGCCCCTGGCCTTGGTTGGTTCTTGCCCCTACACATCTCTACAGCCTAAATTTCATCATACCCTCTTCCCCCTTCCCTCCCAACACACCTTTGTCTTTAGCCACGTGAAGCTACATGTAATTAATAAAACCTCATGCTATTTATCACCTCTATCTTTTCACACAAGCAGTTTCTCTGCTAGCCTGCCCTTTCCCTCTTTGCCCCCCTCTTCCATATAACTCATATTTGCTTTTCCGGACTCAGCTCTTGTTCTGCTTCTTCCTGAAAGCCTTCTGTTTCTATCCTTCACATCCTATCTTCACATATAGTGGATGCTGTGTCTCCTTCATTTGCTACCCAGGCTTACCACTCTCACAGGCCTTAGCACAGTGAGCCATCACTGTCTCCTTATTTCTTCTCAAGTTGCTGGGAGCATGAACTATGGATGACCCATTTCTGATTACTAAGCCTTAACACAATACCTAGTCCTTAGTACTCATTCAATATTTGTTGAATAAATGGATGTCATAAAATATTTTAAAATGCTTTTGATATTTTCCCACATTCACAATGCTTGTCTAGAATTGATGTTCAGTAAAATATGTCCTTAGGATAATTTGTAAAATATGTCCTTAGGGTAATTTGCTGACATAAAGCCAGGAACTAACCAAGCTTCACCATGATGCTGGATAGACTCTAAGATGATTTAGGGTTGAACACATAGAGGGATAATAATTTAATGTAGACCTTTCTTCTACATTCTAATATTTATGGCAAATTATTCTGGCGGTTTATAAATTCCTCCTATTTATTTTTCACATGTGTTTCTGTATTTCAGGCCAAGCAGGCTTTGTGGTGTGAACAAATTTATCATTAGGGATTGGAAGAAGATGCCAGTTAAAGGGTTGAGCATACACATATTTATTCATTTATAGTGCATTGAGGAGGCTGGTCTTCTTGCAGGAAATTGGCAGATTCAGTGTAACACTCTAGAGGGATGAGAAAAGAGTACCTGACATTAGCCCAACAGCAACATGGTGGACTTAACAAACTTGTCACAGCACTCTTTTACACAGAACCTATGTGTTCCCTCAGAATCTTTCCTAACATAAATCTTCAATCAGTCATTAACAATTAGAGTCAGCCTGTAGAATAAAAGCTCTTTGTTACATTTGGGTTAAATAAGGGATTATGGGGTTTGGGAATCAAGAGAATTATTAACCTGTAGATATGAATGGTATGTCTTTATCATGGCACACTTAAGTGTGTAAAAATTAAGTAGAATGAGACAAGGTAGACCACAGATTGGTCCTGAGAGGTATAATTCACAGGTTTCTCTGTGTCAGCTAGAGGCATCTGTTTTCAGAATTAGGTGTGCATCAGAATCACTGGGAGGGCTTATTAAACCACAGATTGCTGTTACATCCCCAGAGTTTTTGATTTAGTAGGTCTGGGGTGGAGACTAAGAATTTGCATTTATAACAAATTTCCAGGGGTTGATGACCCTGCTCCTACAGAGAACAAGCTTTGAGAACCACTACCATTGGTATTTCAGTTAAGGTGATTCCAGTCCGTATCTGGAAAAAGTTTAGGAGATTGCAGAAAGAAGTGAATACCCTGCAAGGCTAAGCTCTGTGCTCAGCCTAGGGACAATATAAAGACATAGAAGGCATGTCCCCTCTCCTCAAAGAATGAAGTGTCTTTAGACATCTAAGACAGACTCTCCCTGGGTGATTTCATTCACACCCATAGCCTGACTGCCATTTCTGTACTGAATATTGGCAAATATGTATTTCTACTTTGGTTCACCCTCCTGAAAATCAGACTCATGTATCTAAATGCTCACTGACTTTCCCATCTGGATTGTTCGGTATATATCTTCCAAATCAGAGATGGCAAATAGGTTTATCTCCTGTGCCAACCAAAATTGATAGTAGCTGTGCTGAATTGAGAAGGATCCTGAAACCAGGTGAAGAATAAAAAAAAACAAAAACAAAAACACTGATTAATTTGTTTGACTGCCAGGGACATAGGAGCATTTGGTGTTGTCATCTGAGTAGGAAACTATAAACATCCCCTGACCCAAATCCTCCCGTCCTCCTTTTCCTCTTTCTCTTCCATCCATGAATTCAGTGAAGAGATTGGAAGGTGCCTTTTGTTCCCTTTAGGGCTAGAACCACAGCAAGTATATTCCTGGGCAAACAGACTCACTCTTACATAGTATTTAATGCAAACCATCTTGCTTTAGAATTCCTCATTCCCATCTCCTTTTACTGCTGTTTTTTTGTTTGTTTGTTTTTCAAAAGTATCTGCTCTCTCTGGGTTATGTCAAAAGGGTATTTATGAGCTTTTTAATAGTGAATTCTGATATCAACTCTGGATACATCTTTATAGTCTTGCCTTCAAATTAATAACCAGTGATGAATTCTGAAAACCCATGATTTTCATCTCTACTAAATAAGCTCTGCATTGTATGAGCATAATATTCTCTGATAATGGTACCACATCAACCAAGAAACTTACTCCTTCCTTTCTCTTTCTCACCAAATCAGGTTGCAGGCTTCAGTAATGTTTATTACCTATCTTCTCCATTTCTGCCACCATCATATTATATCACTGACTTTCTTGGTCCTTCTTGGCTACAGTCTCTTTCTCAACCAAAAATATGATCATCGATGCTCACTCCCAACCTATTTAAAACTCTTAAATTACTGTCCATTGCCTACAGTACTTCTTAAAAGGCCTATAATTCTATAGAACATATGACACTTATTCTGGCTCATTAGGGGTGAGTTTCCTAGGCATGGAAGATGAAATATTTTATTCTAGGCCAAGTAAACTTGATGAGGTTGGGTAGGGGAAAATACTCACGTGTCTAATAAAATGGTACTACTGTAAGGGCAATGGTGCCCTTGTCTCCACTTCAACCAGAGTTGATTCTTTGATCTATTTCATATATTGGATCCTGCATAAGTTTCCCCTTGGGAAGAAACACTCTTAAGAAATTCTGTAAATCTTTGGGGTATAAGACAAATCTCCAAATATATTAGGTAGTCAAGACTGTCCATGATCTAGTCCCCACCTACCTTTTCAGCATCTTATCTTACTATATTGTCTCATGTCCCTTTTAAAATAAATATAAGTCCTTTCCAACACCCTTTTCCCCATGTCTTCACCTCTGTACATGTCGTTCTTTCTACCTAGAACACCATTTTTCATCTGTTATGGCCCAGAGCAAGTATCAACTTCTAGGTTAAGTCAGACACTACTTAGATCATCTGTGCTCCTATGGTGCTTTGCAAATGCTGCAAACACTCCCTTGACTCAGACACTTAAATCTCCTGGAGGTGGCAGCATCTTTGATTGCCCCAAGTCCCACCACCTTACCTGACATAGGGTAGCTGCTGCTCAGTACATGCATTAAAATGAATGAACATGAAAATAAAATTTTATTAAACATGTAATAAACAACGCTGATTTACATTCATATCATTTGATGTTTGATACATTATATTTCAGTGCCATGCAGTGGTAGAGGTGGTACCAAACTAACGGGCATTACATCCTGGCTATACACTTCATTGGCTTTATAGCTTTGGGCAAGTTACATAACCTCTCCATACTGCAGTTTCTTCATTAATAAGCAGATAGTAGCTACCTCAAAGGAATGAACTCTTTGACACATGTAAATCACTTAGCAGAGCACCCAGCTCATCATAAGCACTCAGTATGTTAGCTAATACTATTATCTAATTTGATTGTTACATTGACTTAACATTCATTAAGTATATTTTAGTCTCTCATTTCAACAATTGAGAATCTTCAGGACTTATCCAAGTCTCTCAGCTTTTTATACAATCCTATGTTAATCAAGAAAATAGCCAATGAAATGAATAGATTTTTATGCTATATTTAGAATTTTTGAGTGATGAAGATATTTTCAAAAATAATTCCGGTTACTAAGGCTATGTTTATTGTGTTCTATATTGCAGCTCATGGACATTTGTTTAAAAATCCAGTATAGAAGAAAAAGTCATTATACCTAGTCACTCATTTCAGTTTTTGAATTGCCTCCTAATTGCCTGTTTAAGCTTGATTTTAATTAGGGTATACCTTGCAACCAATAAAAATGGATAAGTGTTCAGTACAATGACTTGACAAGTTTTTGAACCCCTGTAACTACATTGCAAAGGATGGTTTCTAAGACCTTGAGAAAGACAGACTGAGTTGCAGGAGATACATCCACATCTCAGAGGGACAGAGGAAGGGTTCACAGTTGTAAGCTCTTTGTGGTAAATGCTCTAAGAAAGAGGGGCTGGGTTGAGGCCTATTGTCTGGCTTGGGCTGGAGCAGACAGAAAATTCTTTTGACAGCCCTGAGTTTTTTACAAAAAAGGAACCCAGAGAGAGGGGTTTGGGTCACCCAGGGAAGGAGCCTTAGGCTGCTGGAAGCCATGTTAGGGTTGGTCATGTCTCTTAGTGCAGGGGTGCTGAGAGTTCTTTTGTACTTCTCACTTGCCTCTTAGTGTTCCTAATGGTATCTTTTGATGAAAATATACTTTTAATTTTTATGAAGTCCAGTAATACTCTTTTTCTTTTCTGTTTGAGGGGTGTGTGCGTGTTCGTGTGTGTTCCTCTCTTAGGTATCTTTGCCTACCCTAAGGTTACAAAATATCCTCAAATATTTTCTTCTGGGAGATTTATACTTCCGGGTTTAACATTCAGGTCTATGATCCATGTCAAATTTATTTTTGTGTACGGATTGAGATTGCTGTTCTGGTGCATATTTTTCCCATGTAAACATACAATTCCCCAGTACCATTATTTTAAAACAAACATACCTTCCCCCCATTGAATTATCTTGACATCTTGGTATAAAGTCACTTGGCTATATGTGTGTGAGTCTATTTCTGAACTGTTATGTTCCATTGATCTGTTTTTTATCGTTAATCCAATACCACACTGTCTTAATTGCTGCAGCTTTAGAGTAAGCCTTGAAATCTAGTAGGTTGAATCTTCTATATTTTTCAACATCATTTTGGACCTGTTAACTCTTTTGCATCCTCAGATATTATTTTTTAAAAATTCATCCCAAAATTTTGACAAGGGTTGCATCACAGGCAAATTTTGGAAGAATGCTATCCTGTTAATACTGAGACTTTCACTACATGTAAGTTTTCCATATTTATTTCACTATTCTTTAATATCTCTTAACGATGTTTGTAGTTTCCAGTGTACTGTTGTTACACATCTTCTTTAGCCAGTTTCTTAAATATTTGATATCTTTTGGTGTTATTAAAATGGTAATTTCATTTTTATTTTCCAATTGTTTGTCAAAGTACATAGAACTAAAATAGAAATAAAATAGAAATTTTATGTTGACTTCATATCAGCTGCTTTGCTAAATGAGCTCTGTACAAGTGTTTTAATTTTGATTATTGAAAAATTTTTTAGACTCCATAAAATTTTTATACATAACAAATTTTCTATGAATAACAAGAATTTTACATCTATTTTTCCAATCCTTAATTCTTTTAATTCTTGTTTTGCCTTATTGCACTGGAGAGAAGCCTAGTATAATGTTGCATAAAAATGGTGAGAGCAAACTTCTGTGCTGTGTTCCTGATCTTAGGGAAAAAGGGCTTAATTTTTTACAATTAAATTTTTAATTACAATTTATAATGCTAAATTTAATGTTCATTGTAGATTTTTCATAGATGACATAAAATTGAGGAATTTTATTCTGTTCATTGTCTGCATGGCCTGTAGTGTTGTTCCCAATTTAATTTCCAAATTGCATAATTTGTGTCTTTTTTTTCTTAATGTGACTAGAGATTTATCAATTTTATTGAGTCTCTCAAAAAATCAGCTTTAATTTCATTGGTTCTCACTCTATTTTTTTATTTTCAATTTGTTGATCTCTGCTCTTCATTACATCCATCTGTTTGCTTTCTTTAAATTTAAGTTTCATATATTTTCTACTGTTTTAATGTGAAAGCTATGGTCATTGATTTGAGACATTTCTTACTTTCTAATACGAGTATTTACACCTCAAATTCCATTTAAGACGTTCTTTAGCTGCATTCACATAGTTTGATATACATTGTTTTGATTTTATTCAAGTCTAAATATTTTCTGTTTTCTCTTGTAATTTCTTCTTTGACCCTGGGTTATTTATTAATATTAAAATATTTTAGTATTTGCCATGTATCATTCTGTAATTTCTTTCTAGGTTAATTCTACTTTGGTCAGAGAAAGTTTATATTATTCAGTTATTTCACATTTGTTAATGTTTGTTTTATGTGAAATGAATGTCTTAAAGATTTCTTTTTCTTTTTCTTTTTTTTCAGCAGTTTGTTGTGTCTTGGTGTGGTTAGTTTTGGTATTTGTCTTGCTTGGTGTTCCCTCAATTTCTTGGATACATGGATTGGTTTCTTTCATCAATTTTGGAAAATTCTCAGACATTTTCCCTTTTATGTAAAATTGACCCTTGAACAATGCAGGGGTTAGGGGCACTGACCCAAGCAGTATGATCTTGAGTTCAAGCTCATACTGCTTGCTGCACAAAAGGGCAATTAATTGCGAGATAAGTTGTTGGGGTGAGGAATAACGACTTTATTCAGAAAGCCAGCAGACCAAGAAGATGGTGGACTAGTGTCCCAAAGAACTACATTGCTGGGGTTTGGATGCTAGTTTCTTTAATATAACAAAGAGGGGAAAGTGAGGAGGTAAGTGAAAAAGGTAATAAATTGTTGCAGATATTTCCTGGTTTCAGCCAGACTCCTGGAGAGGATGTGTTAATGTCTTTTTTTCCTGCAGCCGTTCACAGGCATGGTCAGGATATTTCCTGTGAACTAAACAAAGGTATTTTAGCTTAAAGCTCAGGCATGGGGAGGCAGGGTTCCTGGAGATGGACCATTATGTATACTTTAAATTACAGGCAACATCCCTTTAGCGATTACCTTGTAGCAAAAGCAATAGAAAACAAAGGTTAAAGTAAAAGAAACAGATCCAATATGGAGTCAGATTTGCTCTTCCCTATTACACATGCAGTTGAAAATCCATATGTAAATTTACAGTCAGCTCTCATATCTGCAGTTACTCCATATCCGCAGTTCCGCATTCGAGGATTCAACTGACCATAGATCGAGTAGTACTGGTTTTCAATAGTACTATAGTACTATTGAAAAAATCTGCATATAAGTGGACCTGCACAGTTCAAATCATGTTGTTCAAGGGTCAACTGTAATTATTCTACCCCATACCATTTTTCTTTTCTCCTTCTGTAATTCCAATTACACATATTTCAGAGTATTTAATATTGTCCCACAGCTTTTGGATACTTTTTCCGTCCCCCCACAACACTCTTTTTTCCCTTCTTTTTTTTTTCGTTTTACCATCTTTATTGGACTATAATTGTTTTACAGTGGTGTGTTAGTTTCTAATTTATAACAAAGTGAATCAGCTCTACGTATACATATATCCCCATATCCCCTCCCTCTTGTGTCTCCATCCCACCCTCCGTATCCCGCCCCCCTAGGTGGACACAAAGCACTGAGCTGATCTCCCTGTGCTATGCGGCTGCTTCCCACTAGCTATCTGTTTTACATTTGGTAGTGTATATATGACCATGCCACTCTCTCACTTTGTCCCAGCTTACCCATGCCCCTACCCAAGTCCTCAACTCCATTGTCTAGTACGTCTGCATTTTATTCCTGTCCTGCCTCTAGGTTCTTCATGACCTTTTTTTTTTTTTGATTCCATATATATGTGTTAGCTTATGGTATTTGTTTTTCTCTTTCGGACTTACTTCACTCTGTATGACAGACTCTAGGTCCATCCACCTCACTACAAATAACTCAATTACGTTTCCTTTTATGGATGAGTAATATTCCATTGTATGTATGTGCCACATCTTCTTTATCCATTCAGCTGTCGATGGACACTTAGGTTGCTTCCATGTCCTGGCTATTGTAAATAGAGCTGCATTGAACAGTGTGGTACATGACTCTTTTTGAATTATGGTTTTCTCAGGGTATATGCCCAGTAGGGGGATTGCTGGGTCATATGGTAGTTCTATTTTTAGTTTTTTAAGGAACCCCCATACTGTTCTCCATAGTGGCGGTATGAATTTACATTTCCACCAACAGTGCAAGAGGGTTCCCTTTTCTCCACACCCTCTCCAGCATTTATTGTTTGTAGATTTTTGATGATGGCCATTCTGACTGGTGTGAGGTGATACCTCATTGTGGTTTGGATTTGCATTTCTCTAATGATTAGTGATGTTGAGCATCCTTTCACGTGTTTGTTGGCAATCTGTATATCTTCTTTGGAAAAATGTCTGTTTAGCTCTTCTGCCCATTTTTGGATTGGGTTGTTTGTTTTTTTGATATTGAGCTGCATGAGCTCCTTGTAAATTTTGGAGAATAATCCTTTGTCAGTTGCTTCATTTTCTCCCATTCTGAGTGTTCTCTTTTGGTCTTG
Source organism: Globicephala melas (assembly GCF_963455315.2). Taxonomy (NCBI): domain Eukaryota; kingdom Metazoa; phylum Chordata; class Mammalia; order Artiodactyla; family Delphinidae; genus Globicephala; species Globicephala melas. The sequence continues at coordinate 7,315,941 of NC_083335.1, read as the reverse complement.
TTTATGTTTTCCTTTGCTGTGCAAAAGCTTTTAAGTTTCATTAGGTCCCATTTGTTTATTTTTGTTTTTATTTCCATTTCTCTAGGAGGTGGGTCAGAAAGGATCTTGCTGTGGTTTATGTCAGAGTGCTCTGCCTATGTTTTCCTCTAAGAGTTTTATAGTGTCTGGCCTTACATTTATGTCTTTAATTCATTTTGAGTTTATTTTTGTGTATGGTATTAGGGAGTGTTCTAATTTCATTCTTTTACATGCAGCTGTCCAGTTTACCCAGCACCACTTACTGAAGAGGCTGGCTTTTCTCCACTGTATATTCTTGTCTCCTTTATCAAAGATAAGGTGACCATTTGTGCATGGCTTTATCTCTGGGCTTTCTATCCTGTTCCATTGATCTACATTTCTGTGTTTTTGCAAGTATCATACTATCTTGATTACTGTAGCTTTGTAGCATAGTCTGAAGACAGGGAGCCTGATTCCTCCAGCTCCATTTTTTGTTCTCAAGATTGCTTTGGCTATTCGGGGTCTTTTGTGTTTCCATATAAATTCTGCAATTTCTTGTTCTAGTTCTGTGAAAAATGCCACTGGTAGTTTGATAGAGATTGCATTGAATCTGTAGATTGCTTTGGATAGTATGGACATTATCACAATATTGATTCTTCCAATCCAAGAACATTGTATATCTCTCCATCTATTTGTATCATCTTTAATTTCTTTCATCAGTGTCATATAATTTTCTGCACACAGGTTATTTGTCTCATTAGGTAGGTTTATTCCTAGGTATTTTATTCTTTTTGTTGCAATGGTAAATGGGAGTGTTTTCTTAATTTCATTTTGAGATTTATCATCATTACTGTATAGGAATGCAAGAGATTTCTGTGCATTAATTTTGTACCCTCCTACTTTACCAAATTCATTGATTAACTCTAGTAGTTTTCTGGTAGCATCTTTAGGATTCTCTATGTATAGTATCATGTCATCTGCAAACAGTGACAGCTTTACTTCTTCTTTTCTGATTTGGATTCCTTTTATTTCTTTTTCTTCTCTGATTGCTGTGGCTAAAACTTCCAAATCTATGTTGAATAATAGTGATGAGAGTGGGTAACCTTGCCTTGTTTCTGATCTTAGTGGAAATGGTTCCAGTTTTTCACCATTGAGGACGATGCTGGCTGTGGGTTTGTCATATATGGCCTTCATTATGTTGAGGAAAGTTCCTTCTGTTCGTACTTTCTGCAGGGTTTTTATCATAAATGGGTGTTGAATTTTGTCGAAAGCTTTTTCTGCATCTATTGAGATGATTATATGGTTTTTCTCCTTCAGTTTGTTAATATGGTGTATCACATTGATTGATTGGCATATATTGAAAAATCCTTGCATTCCTGGAATAAACCCCACTTGATCATGGTGTATGATCCTTTTAATGTGCTGTTGGATTCTGTTTGCTAGTATTTTGTTGAGGATTTTTGCATCTATGTTCATCAGTGATATTGGCCTGTAGTTTTCTTTCTTTGTGACATCTTTGTCTGGTTTTGGAATCAGGGTGATGTTGGCCTCGTAGAATGAGTTTGGGAGTGTTCCTCTTTCTGCACTACTTTGGAAGAGTTTGAGAAGGAAAGGTGTTAGCTCGTCTCTAAATGTTTGATAGAATTCACCTGTGAAGCCATCTGGACCTGGGCTTTTGTTTGTTGGAAGATTTTAAATCACAGTTTCAATTTCAGTGCTTGTGATTGGTCTGTTCATATTTTCTATTTCTTCCTGGTTCATTCTCAGAAGGTCATGCATTTCTAAGAATTCTTCCATTTCTTCCAGGTTGTCCATTTTATTGGCATAGAGTTGTGTGTAGTAATCTCTTATGATCCTTTGTATTTCTGCAGTGTCAGTTGTTACTTCACTGTTTTTCACTTCTATTGATTTGAGTCTTCTCCCTGTTTTTCTTGATGAGTCTGGCTAATGGTTTATCAATTTTGTTTATCTTCTCAAATAACCAGGTTTTAGTTTTCTTGATCTTTGCTATTGTTTCCTTCATTTCTTTTTCCTTTATTTCTAATCTGATCTTTATGATTTCTTTCTTTCTGGTAACTGCGGGGTTTTTTTGTTCTTCTTTCTCTAATTGCTTTAGGTGTAAGGTTAGGTTTTTTATTTGAGATGTTTCTTGTTTCTTAAGGTAGGATTGTATTGCTATAAACTTCCCTCGTAGAATTGCTTTTGCTGCATCCCTTAGGTTTTGGGTTGTCGTGTTTTCGTTGTCATTTTTTTCTAGATATATTTTGATTTCATCTCTGATTTCTTCAGTGATCTCTTGGATACTAATTAGTGTGTTGTTTAGCCTCCATGTGTTTGTATTTTTACATATTTTTTCCTGTCATTGATATCTAGTCTCATAGCGTTGTAGTCGGAAAAGGTACTTCATACGATTTCAGTTTTCTTAAATTTACTAAGGCTTGATTTGTGACCCAAGATATGATCTATCCTGGAGAATGTTCCATGAGCACTTGAGAAGAATGTGTATTCTGTTGTTTTTGGATGCAGTGTCCTATAAATATCAATTAAGTCCATCGTGATTAATGTATCATTTAAAGCTTGTGTTTCCTTATTTATTTTCATTTTGGATGATCTGTCCATTGGTGAAAGTGGGGTGTTAAAGTCCCCTAGTATGAATGTGTTACTGTCGATTTCCCCTTTTATGGGTGTTACTATTTGCTTTATGTATTGAGGTGCTCCTATGTTGGGTGCGTAAATATTTACAATTGTTATATCTTCTTCTTGGATCGATACCTTGATCATTATGTAGTGTCCTTCTTTGTCTCTTCTAATAGTTTTTATTTTAAAGTCTATTTTGTCTGATATGATAATTGCTACTCCAGCTTTCTTTTGATTTCCATTTGCATGGAATAGGTTTTTCCATCCCCTCCCTTTCAGTCTGTATGTGTCCCTAGGTCTGAAGTGGGTCTCCTGTAGACGATATATATATATATATATATATATATATATATATATATATATAGGTCTTGTTTTTGTATCCATTCAGCCAGTCTATGTCTTTTGGTTGGAGCATTTTATCCATTTACATTTAAGGTAATTATCGATATGTACATTCCTATTACTATTTTTTTTTTTTTGCGGTACGTGGGCCTCTCACTGTTGTGGCCTCTCCTGTTGCGGAGCACAGGCTACGGACATGCAGGCTCAGCGGCCATGGCTCATGGGCCTAGCCGCTGTGCGGCATGTGGGGTCTTCCCTGACTGGGGCACGAAGCTGTATCCCCTGCATCGGCAGGCGGACTCTCAACTACTGTGCCACCAGGGAAGCCCCCATTACCATTTTTAAAATTGTTTTGTGTTTGTTATTGTAGGTCTTTTCCGTCTCTTGTGTTTCCTGCCTAGAGAAGTTCCTTTAGCATTTGTTGGAAAGCTCTTTTGGTTGTGCTGAATTCTCTTAGCTTTTGCTTGTCTGTAAAGGTTTTAATTTCTCCTTCAAATCTGAATGAGATCCTTGCTGAGTAGTGTAATCTTGGTTATAGGATTTTCTCCTTCATCACTTTAAATATGTCCTGCCACTCCCTTCTGGCTTGTAGGGTTTCTGCTGAAAGATCAGCTGTTAACCTTATGGGGATTCCCTTGTGTGTTATTTATTGTTTTTTCCTTTCTGCTTTTAATATTTTTTCTTGTATTTAATTTTTGATAGTTTGATTAATATGTGTCTTGGTGTGTTTTTCCTTGGATTTATCCTGTATGGGACTCTCTGTGCTTCCTGGACTTGGTTAACTATTTCCTTTCCCATATTAGGGTAGTTTTCAACTATAATCTCATCAAATATTTTCTCAGTCCCTTTCTTTTTCTCTTCTTCTTCTGGGACCCCTATAATTCGAATGTTGGTGTGTTTAATGTTGTCCCAGAGGTCTCTGAGACTGCCCTCAATTCTTTTCATTCTTTTATCTTTATTCTGCTCTGCAGTAGTTATTTCTACTGTCTTATGTTCCAGGTCACGTATCCGTTCTTCTGCCTCAGTTATTCTGCTATTGATCCCATCTAGAGTATTTTTAATTTCATTTATTGTGTTCTTCATCACTGTTTGTTTGCTCTTTAGTTCTTCTACGTCCTTGTTTAACTTTTCTTGTATTTTCTCCATTCTATTTCCAGGATTTTGGATCATCTTTACTATCATTTTTCTGAATTCTTTTTCAGGTAGACTGCCTATTTCCTATTCATTTTTTAGGTCTGGTGGGTTTTTGCCTTGGTCGTTCATCTGCTTTGTGTTTCTCTGTCTTCTCATTTTGCTTAAATTACTGAGTTTGGTGTCTCCTTTTTGCAGGCTGCAGGTTCATAGTTCCTGTTGTTTTTGGTGTCTGTTCCCAGTGGCTACGGTTGGTTCGGTGGGCTGTGTAGGCTTCCTGGTGGAGGGGACTAGTGCCTGTGTTCTGGTGGATGTGGCTGGGTCTTGTCTTTCTGGTGGGCTGGTCTACATCTGGTGGTGTGTTTTGGGGTGTCTGTGGCCTTATTATGATTTTAGGCAGCCTCTCTGCTAATGGATGGGTTTGTGTTTCTGTCTTGCTAGTTGTTTGGCATAGCGTGTCCAGCACTGTATCTTCCTGGTCATTGAGTGGAGCTGGGTGTTGGTGTGGAGATGGAGATCTCTGGGAGATTTTCACCGTTTGACATTACATGGATCTGGGAGGTCTCTTGTGGACCCGTGTCCTGAACTTGGCTCTCCCACCTCAGAGGCACAGCCCTGACACCTTGTTGGAGCACCAAGAGCCTGTCTTCCACACGGCTCAGAATAAAAGGGAGAAGAAAAAGAAAGAAAGAAAGAAGAAGATAAAATAAAATAAAATAAAGTACTATGTAATAAAGTAAACGTACTAAAATAAAAAATAATTATTAAAAAAATTTTTTAAGTAATAAAAAAAGAAAGAAAGAAGAGAGCAACCAAACCAATAAACAAATCTACCAATTATAACAAGTGCTAAAAACTATACTAAAAAAAATTGGACAGACAGAACTGTAGGACAAATGGTAAAAGCGAAGATATACAGACAACATCACACACAGAAGCATACACATACACACTCACAAAACAAGAAAAAGAGAAAAAAATATATGTATTGTTGCTCCCAAAATCCACCTCCTTACTTTGGGATGATATGTTGTGTATTCAGGTATTCCTCAGATGCAGGGTACGTACATCACGTTGATTATGGAGGTTTAATCCGCTGCTCCTGAGGCTGCTGGGAGTGATTTCCCTTTCTCTTCTTTGTTCGCACAGCTCCTGGGGTTCACCTTTGGATTTGACCCCGCCTCTGCGTGAAGGTCGCCTGAGGGGGTCTGTTCTTTGCTCAGACAGGACGGGGTTAAAGGAGCCGCTGATTCGGGGGCTCTGGCTCACTCAGGCCGGGAGGAGGGAGGGGCACGGAGTGCAGGGTGCGCCTGCGGCGGCGGCAGAGGTCGGCGTGACGTTGCACCAGCCAGAGGCGCGCCGTGCGTTCTCCCAGGGAAGTTGTCCCTGGATCCCGGGACCCTGGCAGTGGCGGGCTGCACAGGCTCCCGGGAGGGGAGGTGTGGAGAGTGACCTGTGCTCGCACACAGGCTTCTTGTTGACGACAGCAGCAGCCTTAGCGTCTCATGCCTGTCTCTGGGGTCCACGCTGTTAGCCGCGGTTCGCCCCCGTTTCTGGAGCTCCTTTAAGCAGCACTCTTAATCCCCTCTCCTCGCGCACCAGGAAATAAAGAGGTAAGAAAAAGTCTCTTGTCCCTTTGGCAGGTCCAGACTTTTCCCGGACTCCCTCCTGGCTAGCCGGGGGCGGGTGAGCAGACAAGCCTCTCGGGCTGGTGAGTGCCGGTCGGCCCCGATCCTCTGTGCGGGAATCTCTCCGCTTTGCCCCCCGCACCCCTGTTGCTGTGCTCTCCTCTGCAGCTCCGAAGCTTCTCCCCTCCGCCACCCGCAGTCTCCGCCCGCGAAGGGGCTTCTAGTGTGTGGAAACCTTTCCTCCTTCACAGCTCCCTCCCACTGGTGCAGACCCCGCCCCTATTATTTTTTCTCTGTTTTTTTTTTTTTTTTTTTTCCTTTGCCCTACCCAGTTACGTGGGGAGTGTATTGCCTTTTGGGAGGTCTGAGGTCTTCTGCCAGTGTTCAGTAGGTGTTCTGTAGGAGTTTTTCCACATGTAGATGTATTTCTGATGTATTTGTTGGGAGGAAGGTGATCTCCACGTCTTGAAGCTCCTCCCCTTTTTTCCCTTTTTGTGTGTACTTTTTTGTAATTTCTGTTGACCTGGCTTCAAGTTCACCAAGTCTTTAATTGGCTGCATTAAGTCTCCTGATGAGACTGACAAAGGAGTTTTTCATCTACCTTTTTGTGTTTTTTATTCTCCATTTCCACTTGATCATTTATTATAGTTTCCATATTCCTATTGAAATTTTCCATATGATCATGCATATAGTTTACCTTTTCAGTTAGGGACTTGCTAATCAAAGTTGTTTTTTGTTTTAATTTCCTAGTTTGGTAGACCGAACAACTGAATCATATCTGGTTCTGGTTCTGTTGATTGCTTAGTTGATAATGTTTTCACTAGCTGCTTTGTTTCATAATTTTTTGTTAAATGCTGTGCATTTTATTTAGGACAGTTGGAAATAACATTTATATTATGTATGCCCAGAAATGAGCATGTCTCTCTTTTGCTTGCTCTTCAGTGTGGAAGACTATCTGTATACTAAGTCATTGACCTGAGTAGGGGTTTATTGTTGCTATGATGACCTTCAGTGCACCATAGTCTTCAAATTCTTCCAGTGTTACTTCATATTTAGAGTACAAGCTGGGTTTCCAGAGGATTTCCTTAATGTCTGCTCCTCCTTCTGCTGAAGGTCTTTCATGTATGCCTCAAAGAAAGTCCCTTTTAACACTCTCTCAGCAGAAGATTGTTGTTGCTCAAAGCTCGCTAACCTGATGATAGAGGGTGGAGGATGTTCTCTGATATTCTGGCTCAATCTCAGTTGCCAGCAGGTTATCTGTCTCCTTTAGTCTCATTGTGAGACCTTCTCATTGATCCTATTCCTTCCTCTGCTGTAGGGTGTCTCTATTGTTCTGAGACAAGGGTGTGTTCCTGTCCTTCCTCTAGGTATAGAGAGATTTTTCTGTTTCTTTCTCCCAGATAAAATTGGTCTTCACGTATACCTGAGAGTGACAGGGCTTATTGTCATTTCCCCAGTGAATTAAGACTTGTATTCCATACGGGCAATAGAGGAGGATGATTCCTACGGAGCTCCATAACTATTATCTTCTTTTTCTTGGTCTGATGACAAAGGAGGATTTCTCATCCTGTGCCCTGCCTCCAGTCTTTCTCATGAGAAATCTGAGACAAGAATCTGCAAATGTCTTTTCTTTGACTTACTTATGAAGGATATATTTGCTGAAGACAGCCTAGGTTAAGTTTATTTCTGCCTGTACTTTAAACATATTTACCCATTGTCCTCTGTCGTCCGTTATTTATGTTGAAAAGTCAACTGTCATTTGTATCCCTGTTCCCATGTCTGTAATCTCTGGCCACTCTTAAGAGTTGTAGTTTGCAACTCATTTTCAGTAGTTTCTCCTTTGTGGAAAATCTTGCCAATGTCAGTAAGGTAGGAAAGAAAAGATACAATTGCAGCAATAAATTGTCATTCCCAAAATCTCTGCGATGATAGCAGGGACCTTTCACCTATGTGATGGTAGGGTTTCCTGAGGATGATTCATCTTTCTCCTCACACAACGTCCCCTTTCTCTGAGAGAATGATCCATTTGCTGAGAGCAGTATGCCTTGTCCCACCCTTCCTAGTATATTTCTCTACCCCTAACCCTTACACATTGCCCTCACTCTGGCCACAGAAGAGGCCCCTTCTTGACCTTTTTAATCATGGTCCTAGATTGAAAATGCGAAAAGCTCAAACATAAGTCTGCAACATATACCATCATAGTGTTACTTCTATCAGAAAACTGGCCACATATCACACTTAGAAACCAGGACAGGAATACGTTTATGCAGTACATTTTTTTTTCACCTCATATGATAATTTCTCTTTTAACGTACAGGATTACTTGCAACTCATAAGGTCTGGTGGTTCCTTAGTCACAATTTAACATGAAACAACCGGGCAGATTTTCCTTAATAGTCCAGGGCAAGAGCAGTAGTGAGTGATTGTATGCTTTCCTTAGGTTGACGTTGATGTGAAATGAATTGCTGTCTCCAGAGAATACGTATATGCCGGTTGAATGGGGCCCAGGTCCTCAACTCTTACAAATACCAGACTGTATTGAAGGGAAGAAGGCCCCAGTAGTTTATTCTCACCCAACCCGTTTGGATCCCAGTCCTCTGTCTATCTCAGGGTTCAGGGAGTTCCTCGAGTTTCCTTGCTCCCGCCCAGGCAGGGTGGGGCTTGTGTCCAGTTGAGGGTTCTCCCTCCACTGGGCGGGGGTCTGCGCTTGTATGGCCAGGGCATGGTATGCAGTGCATTTTTTTAAATGATTTTTGGAAATAACAATTTTGGTGTGCCTACTCTTTCCAACCTAACATTTATTTTGGAACAACCTATTCAATGACTTCACTTCCACAGTAAATTCACGCTTACCTGAGTAGCATTAACTCCATGACCTGGCACACCTCTGGAAAGGCTCCAACTAGCATCAAGCCCACAGCTGCATTTCAGCACTGCTGCCTGCTGGTCTAAGGGGGAGCAGCCCACTCCACGATGCCTGGGGCCCCATGCTTGAGGCTACAGAACTAAACTCTCATTTTGCCTTTCATGTTCCTCTATGAAAGTTGCAGAGCACAACTTGTTGACTCCCTGATATTAGGGAAGTGAAAAATAGTGAAAAATTTTCTAAGTGAAAGGCATCTGAGGATAAAAAAAAAAAGCCCTGTTACAACAGTAGACTAGTATTTTGATTGCAAAGGCCAGAGGCCCTGCCACATTCTAATTGACACACTCTCAAATTAGACGTCTTTGCTGGATTATATAACTGCATTAATTCACCACTTCATCTTAAAATGAGTTCATTTTTGGTGAAAGATTCATGAAGGGATTAAATAGAAGTGACAACACAAAACTAAGCAAACCTTACAGTCCCAATTGCAATGCTCAAAACTAGGCCAAAGGGGAAAATACCATGTGTTTAATACCATCAAAAGACTCCCTTAATTGACCAGAGGTTTTGTTTATTTTGTTTCATTTTGGTTTCTTTGGTAAAAGTAACTTTCTGAGTTTGTCTAGATGCTCACCTTTTCTTCTGCTCTCCTAGGAGATTTAGGAGGAAGTAAACAAGGATTAGGGGCCTTAGTACATTTTAAATATCTCAGGAGACATCTTCTACCTATGGTTCAGTCTGGAAAAGTTAGAAACCAGGAAATTAAAAGGGGTTTTTGAGAAATCCTTTTATTGTCCCTCTTAAACATTATCTCCAAATGCATCTTCCTTAAGTCCCTGATAAGGCAAGGTGGTTTTTCTGCACTTACTGGACAAAGTGGGTATGGCTGAAATTAAGAGCAGGGGAAATACATCAAGCTTAAAACGTACAGGAAGGAAACAGGGCAAGGCTTTTGGTAAATACTTGAAAAGATTGTCCCTCAGTTTGAGCTTTAATTTAAGCAGAAGTTCAAATTCAGTGAGGGTTCCTTGACCCATATTTGTGAAGGAACTGGTAGAGACTCATACAGACCTACGAGAAGAAAAATTCTCATGAAATGTTGGCAACAGTATCCTCTGCTGCCATCAACTTCTGTGTGCACTGCTGGGTTGACAGCAAAAAGGCAGTGAAAAGATAATTTGCTTTTTGCCACTCTTATTTGAGGTACATATGACTTAAGGTACCTGTATTTTTCATCAATATTTGTGGTCCTCATATCTTTTACTGCTATCTGAAACCAATTACAGAGCTGAGAATGGTTTTGTGTTTAGTTGCAGCATTCTGAAAGAGGTAACGCCACTCATACTGTTTTACCATCTCAATTTAAAATACTCTAGTGATAGTGTCAGTAGTAAATATTTCTCCTTGGAAAAATGGCTTGAAAATGAATTTTCAGTAAAACTTTCAGCGTTAGGAGAAAAGCTTAATGTAAATGTGTAAATTTAAAATGGTCAAGCAGCTGGTGATGATCAACCAATTATTCTTTAGATATGCAATTACTAGTCCTTCCACTTAGAGTTAAGCATTAAAAGATTATAGTCCCTGGGCTTCCCTGGTGGTGCAGTGGTTGAGAGTCCGCCTGCCGATGCAGGGGACACGGGTTCGTACACCGTACACCGGTCTGGGAAGATCCCACGTGCCGCGGAGCGGCTGGGCCCGTGAGCCATGGCCGCTGAGCCTGCGCGTCCAGAGCCTGTGCTCCGCAGCGGGAGAGGCCACAACAATGAGAGGCCCGCATACCGCAAAAAAAAAAAAAAAAAAAGATTATAGTTCCACCTTCTACTTAGAAGAGATGGTTTTATGATCCTATGAAAATGGAAAATCCTTAGTAGAGCAAAACTAAATAAAACAAAATTAAAATGGGCTTGGAAAAAATGATTGGAGTTTAGAATTTCGAATATATATATAAGGGACTTCAAAAGTTGAAGAAAAGTGGTCTCAAATGAAATTTGTCTCAAATATTTTGGCTTTCAGAAAAATAAAACTTTTGAATTGGTCTTTATCTTAATTAAATATCAGTTACTATAAATAGCTAGTTGAACTTTAAAAAATTTCCTTCAAACAAATTTATAAATTAATATTTCATAAGGTTATTTAAAAATTTTAAACATTCAGGTCTGTATTAATCTTCCATGTACATTTGCAAATGTATATAAATTCTCTTAAAGGGTTTATCCCTGAATGCGGAAAAATAGCTTAACTCCAATTTAAATGTTACAGCAGGTTTAAAAAAATCAATATCTCATAGGAACATTTTCTAAATTAAAAACTGTAAGTCTCTTTGAAAGTATAAAATCTTATATTCTAAATATTACTTGGTCTGATTCTTATTCTGTGCCCTGAATCAAGGCTTTATCCAGGGAACACAATGCAAATAGGAATGAGTTTGCAATTTTGATATGCTTTAAAAATGAATGAAATCCGGATAAGGTTAAAAAAATGAGTGTATTTTAGGTTCTAAAATGTTGAGGTCAAATAGCAGTTTTCTGAATTAAATTCAAATTGCATTCAGTGGCCCTTCTGAGCTGCAGCCCTTCCACCTGCTTCCCACATTCCAGTTACAATCAATTCATTTCTTTCTGTTCTGTGAAGCAGTTCCTCCTAGTGTCTTCCTAGGACAGAACATCCTTTCAGTGTAGGAAGCCCTTGTCAAGAAGCATTCCCAAATCAACGCCATTTCTCCCATTTAGATCCTTCTTCTCCGTTGACTCAATTTGCTTCAAAATGGCTTCCTGTAACAACAATTTACTTGGTGCCAATTATGTGCAATATTTTTATAACTAGACTATGAGAACACAAGAAATAATCCTATCTTTCCACTATATCCAAGTGCCACATCCTCCATAAAGCTTTCTCTGTTCATCTATTTAGAATTACATCCTGCATTTTTTTTTCATTCTCATAGTTACTTTGCACCTCTTGTTAATGTATATTTAATTCTGCTGTGTGTTATGGTTGTTTGCATGTGTGACCCAAGTGTTTTGGGGGTTATATTTATGAAGTCAAAGTAACAAGAGTAAGCTATATTTTGCTGGTTTGTCCTTTTTTTAACCTACTGATTTCAATTCCAGACCTCTACAAATATCCTTCCCTCGATTATATCTGAAAGGATCGATGAAGTAGTTTATGGGTGCTTATAAACGAGACCTCTGTTTCTATATGATAGCTACCATATGACTTCCTCTTCCTCTCTGGCTTTTCTGCCGTCAATCACCACTGCTGCTGACATGTTACAGGCTGCTCCATGTTTTCCAGAGTCCTCATTATTCTTGTGTTTTCATGTTCATAGCTTCTTCAGTTTCTTCTTGTAGCCTCCTCTAACCCAGAGCTCAGAAATGAATTTACTGAAATAGGCTAGAGAGTCAGCATGGAGACAAGCACTCTGCTATCATTGTGTATGTAGAGTTCTGGAATTCTGTTCCAACTAGACTGAAATTCAAGCCCAGCCATGTCTAAATTCAGGAAATAGTATGGCTTATACAGAAACTGGGACTGCTAATACACAACCTTATCCCCCATAGCCTTTGAACTTTATGAGAGAGAGGACACTGTCTTCTGCATCTCCACATTCACCAGCAACCAGCACAGTATTTGGCATACTGTGCATGTTCAATAAATCTAGGTTGAATAAATGCATTCTCTCTGATAATACCTAGTGTAAAATTATACATACAATAGATTCCTATTACATATCTTTAATTAACACATAGATATAATAGTCACACCATACAATATGATGCCTTTTAGTTAGGAAATTAATATTTTAAGACAGAAAATTATAGTTTTGTTATAAATGCTGGAGATATTGTCTCCATACTGCAATTTTGAAACCTACATCATTCTTAAGTTATTATATTTTTTCTTCACTTTCCAAGAGTTTTGACTAGAAAGCAAAGTGATCTACATTTTCTTTCTCTGTCCTCACATCTTATCCACTCTAAAGCCCACTGTAATTTGACTTGTGCCTTAACTATAACATGAAAATTGTGCTTGCCAAGGCCACCAAAATTATTCTAGTTGCTAATCCTAACAAGGCTTCATCCCTTGCCTTATTTGAACCCTTAACGGGAGTTGGCTAAGTTAACAACAATCTGTTCTTAAAAATTTGTTTCTTGGCATGAAGGATTCTACATTCTCCTATTGTTTGTTTCCTATTCTTCTAGTCTCTTTCTATCTCCTTCTTTGCCCATCTTTAAATATTAACACTTTTGTCTCAGGTCCTTTTCATCTTTCCAAATATTCTTCTGGTTTCTATTACCATGCATATACTGAAAAATACAAAATTTTCCACTCAGTTCTCTCTTCTGTATTTCAGACGTGATGGTCCAAATGCTACTGGCACTTCAGGCATACCACATTTCTTTAAGCTGCTCAAATATGCCATACTCTCTCTCCTACTAATTTTGCACATGATGTTTCTTAAGCCTGAGATGTGCTTACCCAGATAACTTTCCACCTCCTTTCTGTCTTAGTTTGCTACCAAATAATCTGTCAGCTTTTAGCTTAGATGACACTATCCCCATAAGATTGTGAATTACTTTCAGTTCACAATATATGCCATGTTCTCCCTTGCTTTGGGGTCTTGTAATATATATGAGGTATGAAATGAATTGTACCAACTTTTTGGAGCAAAAATGCATTTTTTAATTTTTCTAATTCAAATTAAGTCTGATTTCAAAACCTGTCCTGGCTACTAGGAAATTCATTGTCAGTCATTACTTGAGCCCCTTTCCGTGGGGTTTAAAATAATGCCAGGTTTACTTTGTGCTGAAAAACCATGAGAGGGACCCTGTTTTTAGCTACTGTGGTCATCCTACAAATGCTCATTATCTAAATTCATATGGCCCATTTCATATGGAAAGCACCAATATTTCTATGACAAGAACAGGTAAAGGGATCTTCACCTTAGCTGTCAAGGCCAAGGGGCTAGTGATCATTCCTGACTACATGCTATGCCACCCGAACTCCATCCATGTATGCGTATACCACTTAATCAGAGGTTCCATCTCCTCTCAGGGGTGCTGTATTGGGGAGAGATATCAGTCCCCTAGCATTTATACAAACCCTAATCTCTGGTTCTATCCAATGTTTCTAAGAAAAGTAACCATCTCCCTGGATTAAGGCTGTTTACTATTCCTTCACTCAAAGAACTAGCCTCCATCCTCTCCTGCTCTGAAAACATTCATCATAATCCCTGTTGAAAGGCTTGACTGGAGAAATGTATAGAGATGCAGTGAGCTCACTTGTGTATAAACAGATATGGGCCCTGTTCTTCCAGAGCTGGGGGAAGGAGGAGTTTTATTTTTCACTTGTCCTGATATGTCCACAGGAGCCAAGAAATCAGGATGCCAATCACTCCCTACCCCCGTGTACACACCTAATTATTCACACTGCTAGACCGACTGACTTCTACTGATCCTTCAGGCCCCAGTTTAAATGTCTCTTTTTTCCAATAATCCTTCCAGGATCTACAAAAAAGTTTGGTTTCCTTCCTATGAGCTTCCATAATCCCCTGTACATCCTACATTATATACTGTATATACCCCTCTGTATTGGAACTGCCTTTTTGGTTGTCTGTCTGTCCCGTTAGAGTGTGAGTTCCATGAGGGCAGGAGGTATTTTTGGTTCCCTAATTATCCTCCATGCTACCAAAACATATAGCATATTAATCAAATATTTGACAAATTTCTCAGATGATATGTTACTGAATCACCTTCATGTGGAGTCCATAATGAAGCCCTTATCAGTAACTTTTGACCAAGTGCAATTTTAGATTTATATAAATAGGGGAGATCCACTTTTCATTCACCTGCTTTCTCAGTGTATCTATTAATATCTACTTTTCTCTCTGTTGTGGTTTCTCTGGCTTTGATTATCCTCATTCTATCTTTTTTTCTTTAGACAGAGCCCTAGATTTTATACAAGGTCTCCAGAGGAATTGGGAGAAGTTTTAGGGTTCACAACTCAACTTGACCCCTTTTCAACCAGGGTGCAGTTGAGGAAACGCATTTTTCTTCACCAGGTACTTTTAACAGGTCCCAGACCCCATTATCCACCAATGACATGTCCTCACTCCACTTACTTCCTAGAGAAATGCCACTTTCAAAATGCATTCCACAGTCCTTTCAAGAATCTGCAGAATTGATACAAATAAAATCAAGCCACTAAATATCTTGTGCTTAACCATTTTCCTGAGCTCTAAACTTAGAGTGGACAAGTAGTTGGTTCTCCCCTGATAAGCTATTAACCAGCTGTGACCTTTAGCAAAGTCATCTCAAATCCTTGATGCTCAGTTTTCTCCTCTACGAAATGGGATAATAATAGTCCATACCCCATAGGGTTGCTATGAGGACTTAATGAGATTACAACTAAAATCGAGCACTTAGCGTAGACCTGGTACACAGTAAAAGGCCAGTGCGTTGTAATTATGTAGTACTGATTTGCTCCAACTTTTCATTTCAGAGATAAAGCCTGTAAGTTCCTTTTGAAGATGCCCATGGTGAGAACTCAGTGACTGAGGCATTTAAAAAGTACCATAATTTACCCTTAGAGGAGTGACAGCAAATTCTCCAAAACATTTTCCCAGGAACTGGGATCTGAGAAGGGGAGGCCCATGTCATTCTTTCTGGCCCAATAATAGCTTGAATCAATTATCTGCAATGCTAAGAATGTATTTTTACTCTAAGTGTTTTTACCTTAAATTCATGTCAATGCACAATAACTTGAATATATAATTCAGCACAGTATCCAAGAAATAAGGAAATGTATCCAGTGAGTGATTCCAACTGGACTGGTCTTACAGTGAGACATGGGGGCAGGGGGACAGGAATCATAAGTATCTTTAAGAAGAATCAATATACAGGGCTCTACAGTCAATCATCTCAATTACATGATTCCAGTGTTTGCAAATACATCTTTACTGTAGTTTATCGGCCTTTGATCTTATGTGATATTCTTACAGATTCTCAAACAATTGCCAAATATCAAGGGCCATCCATGGAAGGTGATCAAGAGGCTTAGTCAATAACCAGTATTGATTTTAATAATGTTATTTACAATGACTATCTTTTATGGAGTGACTTTTATGAGCCAAGTTTGGTAATCAGTTTTGTATGGCCATTACATCTAATCTTTATAATAATTTCATGATGTAGATATAATCATCACCATTTTACAGATGAGGAAAGAGAGGTTCAAAGAGGTTCATAAGTTTCCCACAGTCATATAGCATGTAAGGGTCTAAGCCTTAACTCAAGTCTGTCACTGTAGCCATGCTCTTTCTAGCAGTACACATTGTTTCTTGTTTTGGGACCAAGCAGGCCTTAGTTGATGGTCGCTGAAACTGCTGTGCCCAATGCAATCAAACCCTGATGTAAAAACAAAACAAAAAACCAACAAGAAAAGTACAAATGAGAATATTCAGAATATCCCAAAATTATATGTTTATGCCAGAATTTTCTTTTGCCTTTTTTTTGCTTTGCAAATACATTATTCAACAGTGCTACCTTTTAAGATTTGTTATGCAGTCTCCTCAGGAGTATTTAAGGATTTTTTGAACAGGAGCTTTATCCAGGTTGTCATCATTGTATCTCAGTCCCCTCAAGCAAATGGTCACATTGAAAGGATGGTACAGATGACTAAAGATGCCCTGCAGCAAATTGCTGGAGGAGCCTGACCAAGGGGACTCTGCCAGGCTTCTGATCTCTGCACATCAATGGTAGAAACAGTCTGAAAATCTTGTTAATCAAGAGGCATCCCAATACTTGTTTCATACATTATGAAGGAGACTTAGATGAGAACTTAAAACACAAACATGAATGTTCCCTGGCTTGTGCTCTGATTGCACTTATTCCTTCATTTCAACCAGAACAGCTGATTTTGGGGTTGGGGGAGGGACTAAATACCTTATCTCAGGTATTCCCAGCTTCAGTCCCTCAGAGAGGCTATACATGAAGTGCACAGCCCCCTCATTTAAAATAGTCCTCTCCTCCTCTAGTAGCCATCACATCAACTGGGTTCATTTTCATGAAAGAATAATTGCTAGCAGAAAATTGGGGGGGGCGTGTTTCTGTTCATTTTAATTTTACTTTATATTGCTTGGCTCTCCCTAATCAAACGCTAGCTGCATCAGAACGATACCTTATTTGTATGTCTCTTCACTGTCTCCCTAGTTCCTAAGGAGTTGCCTGGAACACAGTGGGAGTGTAATAAGGAAGTACTGATGAAAGGGAAGCCTACAGAAGTTCAAGCGTGTGCTGTAAGGTACAGAGTAGAGGAGCTGGGTGTGGGTGGCATTCCCAGGTTGGATAGTTATCAAGGTCTTCATTCCAGAAAGGACTTGATCTAAGCAAAACCATCAGAAGTGTATCCTCTACAGCCACCTGGATTTAATTTTTCAGACACATCTAAAGTCTACCCATGGCCACTAAGTGAAGAAAGTTCTCTGTGGCCGCCACAGCTGTTCAAAGAAGCCCTAGAACTTGCACTCTCACTTTTAGAACACAAAGGAAGGCTTCCAGAAGGTTTATGAGATGGTTAGCCAAGGGGGAGAAGATTCTACATTTCTAAAGAGGCACAGTCCATAATTAATTTAATATTTCATCAAAAACAGTGTTTACCATAACTCAGACAATATTTTATGTGCCAAAGTGTCTAGGTTTGCATCAGTGATGACTAAAAACTGACAAAACTGAAAGCTCAGAGCTCTCCAATGTATCTCCAGTACACCTCTTACCCTGGCATTTAAAGCCCTAGATGATCTGGCTCCTTCATGCCTCTCTGACCTGATCTCCTATGATCCCTTCTCACTCACCCCACTCCATATACACTGGCTTCCTTCTTACCACTGAAAACATGAAGGTCTTTCCCAATCTAAGGAAGTTGTGCTTTCTTTTTTCTCTGCCTGGGAAGTACTCCCTTTGTCTCTACCCCACACCACTCATATTTTTGCATGGCCGATTCCTTCTCCATAATTAAGGCCTCCATTCAAACATTACATCACTGTACCCAACTGGCACAGTTTAATAACTCAATGTTAAGTAGCCATCCAATAATTCTCTATTATATTTCCATCCTCTATTTCTCTGCAAAATGTGTTGCTATTTGATATTTTTCTTAGTTATTTATGTATTTACTTGTTTATTGTTATCCTTACCTACTAGAATGTGAGCTCTGTGAGGGAAGGGCCCTTATTGGTCTGCCAGGGATCATTTCTGACTTTTCTGCTGTATCCTCAATATCTAAAATAGGGCTTGGTACATAGTAGGTTCTCAACATATATTTGTTAAGTGCTGAATGAATAGACATTTATCAAATTATGAAACCAGTGAGTATATAATTACATATGTGCTGAGAAGTGCTATGAAGGAGAAACTTAGGGAGATAAAGAAAAATGCTGGTAATGCAAGATAGAAGGAGGTGACTTTAGGTAGAGGAGTTACTCAAGTGCTCTCTATGGAAGTGATGTAATAAGTTCAAATCTAGCAGATGAGAAGGATGAGACATAAGGCATGTGGTGGGAAGAGTTTTTGATATTTTTCTATTTCTTTTGTTGTATAATTATTTTTTGCTTTTTGGTTTTAAATAATTATAGCTTTGCAGGAAGTTGCCAAGATTCTAAAGAGATTTCCTGTGTATCCTTCATTCAGTTTTCCCCAATGATTGCATGGGGAAACTGGACCTAACTAGGAAAATAACAATGGTACAATGTTGACGTATAGTCCTACACAATTTCATCACATGTTTAGATTTGTGTAACCACTACCACAATCAAAATACAGAACGATTTCATCATCACAAATATCTCCCTTTAGTTTTGCTTGTCACTTTGATTTCTTACAGTCGTGTGCTTTGGTGATTTAGGGTAAGGTCACTACAAAATTGTTTTTGTCCCATAAAGGACTGTGAAGAAAATGTATCCATTCATCCCTTGTTCAACTACTTCCAATAAGGCAGGATTTGCCAGGGGATTTTGAAAGCAAGTTATTCCCTTGGGTCAGACAAACTGTGGCTTGAATCATTTAGAAGATGTTCAAAATAGCATGGGTTAGAGTAATAATTCTATGGTTCATCTTCAATTCTTGCTGCCCTAAAATCAGCGGAGTCTTTCTTTACTACAAGGTCAGATGCAAATTGTTTCTCTTTTGTGTGAAACAAATAGATTTCATAAAACCTAACCTGAAAGTGTGCTAAGAGAATTAATTCCATTTAGAATAGCTTCTGCCTTCAGATCACCTGGATTTTTCCATTTGTTTTATTATTTTTTTCTTTTTCTATCATAGTCTCATTTGGGGACTGAATTTTAAAAAGACTTCAGAAAAACCTGACTTTTCTTTCTTGATCTACACTGATCACCTCATTACCATTATTTTTTTTTCCTCAATAACAAGGCTTGTAATTCTACTAAGCATGGGAACTAAAACCAGCAAAGGAACATTTTCCATGAGACAGTTATTTACCTGACAATTCTGACCAACTGTCAGCCCACACTGCCTCCTTGTCCCTAGAGAAAATGTAAGCAAAGTGCCCCATGCACAATGCTTCCCAAGCTATGGGCAGATGCTCTCTTTCAGAGACTCTAAAAAACATCTTGAAATTATGTCACCAAAAGCAGTTCAATTGCCAGTGGACCAGCTGCCGTTTTGTGTAGACAAATTTATCAGAGAGTTGAATGCTGAGAATAACCTCAAGGATGGGGACATTGTAATTATGAATTCGAAATGGAAGAATTCACAACTAAATATATCATCATAACAGAATGCATTTTGAATCTGTGTCCTCTGCTCCCCTAGGATTAAATACCACTATAACCCAAATAGGCAATTTATCTGCAGTGTCAGCCTCTAAAATAATTGTATTGAGTATCCTTGATTTTTCCTAAGTTAAAATTCAGGGGCACGCACATACACTTTTAGAATTTGAGGACAGATGCAAAGTGGACATAGGCAAAAATTTCTCACCCTAAAGATTCAAAAATCACTGCTCTGACCATTTTCACTTATATATTGCACATTATTAGCAACTGTTCTAAAATTCTGTGTATTGGTGAGATTTCCACTTGTCATTCGGAAGGCTGGATTAAATAGGGATTAGCACACAAAACATCAACAGTGATAAGTCATTGAAGTTCCAATGGAAAGATCCAATGTTCTACTGCATTTTTGGCAGAATTAGCAACCTTTACATCTGACATTAAAAATTCATCACCTCGGGCTTCCCTGGTGGCGCAGTGGTTGAGAGTCCGCCTGCTGACGCAGGGGACACGGGTTCATGCCCCGGTCCGGGAAGATCCCACATGCGGCGGAGCGGCTGGGCCCGTGAGCCATGGCCGCTGGGCCTGCGCGTCCAGAGCCTGTGCTCCGCAATGGGAGAGGCCACAACAGTGAGAGGCCTGCATACTGCAAAAAAAAAAAAAAAAAATCAGCTTTCACAGTTAAATAGGAATAATTTGATCATTTAAAGCTGTCTGCACCATTTGACACTGTCTTTTATAATCATCTTTCTAAGAATAGTAAGAGACTTTCAATGAAAAACAAGTCATATGTGTCAGCTGAATTATGCTCGCTCTTTGTTGGTATATTCTCACAGTTTTTTTTTTTTTATTTTCTAGTTCCTTTTTACATAAACTTCCACCAATATTCAGTTATTAGCTATATCCTTTCTTCTCTTCTCATCCCTGAGAAATTTCATCCATTGCTGTGTGTTAAGTACCATGTATGTGGTGATGATTCTGAAATATTCACTTCTAGCCCTGCTCATTTCCCTGAATCCCAGACCCAAACACTGAACTACCAGCTGCACTTTTTAATTCATATATCCAGCGATCATCAAAACTTGTCTCCAAACCTTAATTCATCCCCGAACCACCCCTTTCCCAACCACTAAGCTCCTTAGCACCATAAATGTTATTATCAAAACAGATTATAACCTTCTCATCCTTCATTCTACATATACATGCAGTTAGCAAATAAATCCTTTTGGGTTGTCTTGATCTCCACTTCTTTTTTTTTTTTTTTTTTTTCCCCAAAGCCACTTCTCAAAATCAGACTCTACTCCTTTCCTGGCAGGTTGCAGTAGTCTCGTAACTTTCTAATTTTAGTCTCTAAGCTATCATTCTTTACACAGCTTTTTGATTTATCTTCTTAAAACACAGATCTCATCAGGCTGCAGTTCTGTTCTTTTATTTATGCTCCTTAGGGCACATATTCTAATGCAAAACCTCATGTAGTCTTACCTGTCTTACAAACCACAGTTCAACTGTTTTTTCCTCCATAAAGTCTTCCCATATCCCACAACAATACATAATCTCTCACTCTCTTTCATGTGATACTTTTAAACTTGGTTAAACTTTTTACTAATTCTTGTAAAACATGAAGAAGTTTCCTGACTTAGTATTATGTGTGAGGCAAGAGGGTTGCCCTGGTGAACAATGCAGATTAGCTTCTTACTCCTTCAGAGTCTGGCATTCTACTGGTGAGATAAATAAACAAAGGAGCCCACTTTGGAAGATCCTACAATGTTGTAAAGTGCTATGACTGGGGTAAGAGCAGGGGGGCAACTTTATTTATTTATTTATTTATAATTGAAGTATAGTTAATTTACAATGTTGTGTTAGTTTCACAGCAAAGTGATTCAGTTATATATATATATATACACACACACACACACACACACATTCTTTTTCATATTTTCTTTTATTGTTTATCACAGGATATTGAATATAGTTCCCTGTGCTATATAGTAGGTCCTTGTTGGTTATCTATTTTATATATAGTGGTATATATCTGTTAATCCCAAACTCCTGAATTTATCCCTTCCCCACCCCCTTTCCCCTTTCATAACCATAGATTTGTTTTCTATGTCTGTGAGTCCACTTGTTTCACAAATAAGTTCATTTGTGTCATATTTTAGGTTCCACATATAAGTGATATCATGTGGCATTTGTCTTTCTGACTTACTTCATTTAGCACGATCATCTCTAGTTCCAACGTTGTTGCTGCAAATGGTATTATTTCATTCTTTTTCATGGCTAAGTAGTATTCTATTGTATATATGTACCACATCTTCTTTATCCATTCCTCTGTCAATGGACATTTGGGTTGCTTCCATGTCTTGGCTATTGTAAATAGTGCTGCTATGAACATTGCGGTGCATGTATCTTTTCAAATTAGACCTTTCTCTGGATATATGCCCAGAAGTAGGATTGCTAGATCATATGGCAACTCTAATTTTAGTATTTAAAGGAACCTCCATACTGTTCTCCATAGTGGCTGTACCGATTTACATTCCCACCAACAGTGTAGGAGGGTTCCCTTTTCTACACACTGTCTCCGGCATTTATTGTTTGTAGACTTTTTGATGATGGCCATTCTGACTGCTGAGGTGATACCTCATTGTAGTTTTGATTTACATTTCTCTAATAACTAGCGATGGTGAGCATCTTTTCACGTACCTTTTGGCCAACTTTAGATCAGATCATCAGGAAAAGCCTTTGTGCGGAAGTAACATCTGAGCTGAGACCTGAATGATAAGCAGAAGCTGGCCATGTGAAAGTAGGAATAAAAAGCATTTCAGATAGAGACAACAGCAAGTAAAACTCCCTGAAGGTGAGGAAAAATATTTGAGGGCCAGCAAAGGACTACATACCCGAAGTGCAGTGAGTTGATATTTGGATACTTACCCAACATTTACTATGTGCAAAGTGCTGAACAAAACAAATGTTTCTTGCTCTCAAGGGGGTGTCAGTGTAATGGACCAGACTTACACTGGCCCAACAATAACACAAATATATACTAACATTGTGATGACTGCTATAGAGGAGATGTAAAGGGGGGCACTCTAAGGTGCTTGTGAGGTAACAAAATGGAGATTTTTCATTAAATTATCACATCTGTGGAGGTCAGAGGAGAGGCCTGGGCTGAAGATATTAGTCGGTCCTCAACATATAGGCAAGTAATTGAAGTTTTGGTTAAAGAAAGGGCTCAAGGCTAAGGGCTGAGGAAATCCAACATTATCAGTTAGATTATAAATCTAACATTAACATTAATAATCAGATAAAACCAACAAAGAACACCCAAAAAGGGGAAGCCAGGGGGCTTGGAGGAGAACCAGAGTAGCAGAAGCTGATAGAAATAAGAGCTCCAACAGAGGGTTAAGAACTGGCCAGTGCTCTTGAGCAGTCAACTCACAGAAGATCTGAAAAAGTAGCTACTGGATTGTGCAACAAGGAAGTCATTGGTAAAGCTTCGAGAAATCAGTATTGGTGTAGTGGCGGGGACAAAAGAGAAACTAGGGTGAGTTAAAGAGTATGGGAGGCAATGAAGGGGACACATGATTTATAGATACTTCCTCCAGTAGCTTGACTTTAAGTAGCGGTAGAGTTTGGCAATTAAAAAAGCCTTAGGGCTTCCCTAGTGGCGCAGTGGTTGAGAGTCCGCCTGCCGATGCAGGGGACACAGGTTCGTGTCCCGGTCTGGGAAGGTCCCACATGCCGCGGAGTGGCTGGACCCGTGAGCCATGGCCGCTGAGCCTGCGCGTCCGGAGCCTGTGCTCCGCAACGAGAGAGGCCACAACAGTGAGAGGCCCGCGTACCGCAAAAAAAAAAAAAAAAAAAAAAAAAAAAAAAGCCTTAATTAAAGTGATCCCAATATCGTTTGGGTAGTTATGGATTTAAACCTCTTTTTTCCTTCTCTTAATTATGTGTTGTTAGATTGCCACCATTATTTTTATTTTCAATTACTATAAAACAGGTGGGTTAGACTCAATACATTTTTAAAGGCCTTGAGTTACTATTCAAAGTGTTTGGGTCAGGCTTAGTGGCATGTTGAGTATACTCCGTGCTACCTCTGGTAGAAACCTGCATTCTAAATCTGTTCTGAACGTATAAAGAGGTAGGCGATCTGGAAGGGAATTGTCCACCAACCTCTCAGTGAATGTTAACTTTGGCTTTAGGAGAAATTCCTAGATTTTGCAGTGATTTCAAATGAGACCCAGCAGACTCCTGAAGGCAATCACCTGAAGACACCTGCTCTCAAGCACAGATCTTCACCAATAGCCCCGCACCCAGGGCTTTTATTATCATCAGTTACACAGATGCACATAATGTGTTGGAGATGTAAATAATTATATTTCCCTCAGGAATTTACTTTGTGATACACACATGTTCACATACAAATATACAGTTTTGAAAAATTATAACAATAAGTTATCCATAATCACATTTGTAATAGTCTCTGGTGCGCTAAATCCACTATAGCAAAAACATCTGTGCATCCTTACCTCACAGAATGGAAGAGATGGAATAGACCACAGAGATCTCGCTGTCCTTTAAAGATGCTGAATCATTTTGCCTGGATCCATGGTAGAAGACATATTACCGTAAAATACTTAAAATTTTTCTACTTATTAGATGAGGAAACTACTGTGGATTGTTCTTTTCCATAAAGAATGTCTGGAAGTAACCCCTAAGTCTTTTTCCCAGTTCCTGGACATTATATCAGTATCATGGAATCTATATCATTGTCTGTAGCCCTACTATACACACAATTTGGATAAGTTCTCCGAAGTAATTTCATAATACTTATTTGGAAACATATTCCCATTTCTAAGTACTTTTAGGAAATTATGACGAAAAATGCTTTAATCAGAAAGTTATACAAAACCTTAAACAGAAAGCAAGACATCAATCAGGTTAAACTTTGGATAGCCTGTATATAGACACCAAGAAGTAAAATGGTGATATTTGTCTGAGAAACCCATTTAACTTACTTACCATCTTTACCATTTAATTCCTATTTGAGTGTGAGTATGCAGCCACTTCCTGAGACTTTCATATTCTACTGAAGGCCCCTTTGCTGCTGTGTTCATATTCTGAGTATTCCCTGGACTTCACTATGTGCACCAAGCCTTAGACATGGCTAGACACTTTCTCTCCCAACTCCACTTCAGTCAGTCCATCATCTATCCTCTCTATCGCGACCAGTGTCACTAGCTCAGTCCTTATTTATGGCTAGTCAAACACAAAGGTATACATCAGCTCTCCTGAGTTCTGAAATACTAAAGGGAAAGTGTGGCTTCTGAATACTAAAGGGAAAATCCACTGGGAAAAGATAACATTAATTGTAGTTGTGTACATTGTGCTGAATAAGTCACAAGGCAAACAGCACAGTAGCTCCTTCTCCACTGGCGTTTATAGTCTAGGATACAGAATACACATACACACACATATATATAAATATCAATGTGTATGTATATATAAATGTATAAATATAAAATCTTATATGGTAACACAAATCAGAACTGGAGAATAACACTAAAACCTGATGCATGTAAAGGCGAAGTGTAATACGATTTGAAGATCAAATGGAAAGAAACAATGAGTAGAGAATTCATTCACAAAAGAGAAGTGAGACTGCTTGAAAAATAACGGGCTTCCCTGGTGGTGCAGTGGTTAATAATCCGCCTGCCAATGCAGGGGACACGGGTTTGATCCCTGATCCGGGAAGATCCCACATGCCGCGGAGCAAGTAAGCCCGTGCACCACAACTACTGAGCCTGTGCTCTAGAGCCCACGAGCCACAACTACTGAAGCCCGCACACCTAGAGCCCATGCTCTGCAAGAAGAGAAGCCGCTGTGATGAGAAGCCCGCACACCGCAACGAAGAGTAGCCCCTGTTCACCGCAACTAGAGAAAGCCGCGTGTAGCAACGAAGACCAAACAAAGCCAAAATAAATAAATAAAAGAAAGAAAGAAATAGAAAAAAAATTTTTTAAGTAAAAATAAGATGCACACTTTACTCCTTTTTAAAATCAATATATTATGTTTTTAGAAAAGTTTGATATTTACCCAAAAAAATTAAGCAGATAGTACAGGGATTTCCCATATATCCCCTCTTTTCCTCTATTATTAACGTGTTGCATTAGTGTGGTACATTTTGAACAATTAATGAAAACATAATACCTGATACGCTTTTATTAACAAAAGTCCATGGTTTATATTGGGGTTGTCTTTTCCTGTTTTACATTCTATGTGTTTTGACAAATGCATAATGTCATGCATCCACCATTGTGGTATCAGATATAATAGTTTCACCACCCCAAAAAAATCCCTTGTGTTTCACCTATTCATCTCCATTTCACTCTTAAAACTATCACTAGTATATTAATTATTGTTTCAAGTTCAAATGAGATCAGTGTTTCAAGCCAATTGAATTTGTTGATGCAAAGCAAAATTATAACATCGATGCATTTTCTTCCATATTTTAGTATATTTAAAAGGGTGTAAAATAAGTTTTAAATAAGTAATATTTTTAAGAGTATACAGAAGGCACACAAAAATGAGAGAGAATTTCAGTTAATCACTAGATATATAAGACAAATTTATTTTTCTGAGTTGCTATGACTAACAACCCACAGAAACACGTTTTGCAGGTATTCTATGCAGACACCATCTAAGGTCTCCCTTTGATATTTCTGCCTTATTTTCAAAAATCATTAGCATACTAGAATTCATTAAGTTAGAAGGATTACTGAAGTAATTAACACAGATCATAAATCTAAAATAAATATTAAATTATCACATTTATCATCCGTTTTTGAGAGGATGGTTTAGACTCAATTGAATTGTGAATTTCTTGAGCAGGTGATCTAGTTGTATTCTCTCTCTTTTCCAGGTTAAACATTCATAGCAACAAGTCTAACTAGAATTTCAAGACAATTCACTTTGCTATTAAATTCATATGACCAAACTTTGTTGTATTAGGCATAACTCAATTCACAGTAGCGTATTTTGCATCTTTGATATAAGTGAGGATCTTTGATTTATATGAAACATGAAGCAGAAAGAGCAATTTATTAGCAGCTTCTGATGAAAATTTAGAAAATGTATTTCATTCTTTCCAATGGAAACATATTTTTTCAGTCAATATTAGAAATCCTCCAATGGCTGAATGATTGTTAATTCAATAACTGCACTCGTACACATGCCGCGCAGGACAAATTTGGAGTAAAGAAATAAAATGACCTACAGAATCATCTTTGTAACCCACCTCCAAGTTCTGCCAAATGTATTCTGACAACAGCTTGATAATGTTTTCAATTTGCCCAGATGTACAGGCAGTTCAATTTAAACTATTCAATTTTACCAATTCAACTGACTATTTTGTACTCAATACAATTTTTTTTATGCCAAGAGGGAAACCAGATGTACAATGACAATGTGCAGTTTAAGATATAGGACTTCCTTTAGGTTTTAAGTTTTTAATTTTATTATTTTTGTATCTCCTCTAGAAAAATTTATTGAAGTATAGTTGATTTACAGTGTTGTGTTAGTTTCAGGTGTACAGCAAAGTGATTCAGTTATACACATATATATCTATTCTTTTTCAGATTCTTTTCCCTTATAGGCTATTACAAGATATTGAATATGGTTCCCTGTGCTATACAGTAGGCCCTTGTTGCTTATCTATTTTATGTATAGTAGTGTGTATCTGTTAATCCCAAACTCCTAATTTATCCCTCCCCCAACTGACCCCTTTGGTAACCGTAAGTTTGTTTTCTATGTCTGTGAGTCTATTTCTGTTTTGTATATAAGTTCATTTATATCATTTGTTTAGGTTTTAAGTTTTTTAAAGTGACGGTAAGAAATGAATACAAAACCATGTCTTAAAAGAGTTGAATTATACCTATCTTTTATAGTTTAAAAATGTTTACCCCCTTATAGTCATAAGTGAAGCATGAGAATGGGAATTATCATTCATGCAAATAATGACACATATCATTTCATCCAAGGGCAAGGAAGTGTTGTTTTCTTAAGAATACAAAAATCCCCTCCTAGCTTTTGAGAGGGGCAGAGTTTCTGTGTCAAGTTTGATTTTGAATTGCTCCCTTTTTTCAGAACATGAATGTTTAAGGAACACCCAACCACTGTATTGGCAAAACTAGGAAATACCTCTTTTCATTTTTGGACCTCCTCCTAGTGCCAGTTTTTTTTTTAAATCTCATATAAGTAATGCCACTGATGTCATGAAGAAAAAATATAAGGTTTTCCATCATAAGCCTTTCATGTTTGTTCCTTCTCCCCATTCCCCTCCCTCCCTCCCTCTCTCTCTTTCTCTGACACACCCAAACACACACATATTTATGGCCACCCTGAAGAATCAGATGTTAAGATTAGCCATCAGACATTTTCAAAATTACCCACAGATGTTTGACTTGGGTGCACTGGGGACTTTACTGAAAAATGTAATCTATCCCTCTATGCTTCAGAACAAAAATATGGTCAAAATTTCACGAAGGTGGAAAAGTGATTCAGTGTTTTTTTTGTGTGGGTGCTCTCAAGTATCCCATACCAAGTACTGTACTGGCTTCAAGTCTTTCAATGTGAACATCTCTGCTATATTTCTCCTATGTTAGAAATAAATATATATGTCTATAAGTTTTATATTTCAGCAGATTTTCTTGAATTTCTGTCCATTAATTATTCATTAATCCAAATAGTTGAGTATCTACTATTTGCCAGGCTCTGTGAATGTGGTAGTGATACACAATTAAATATGACATTGGCCCTCCCCTTATGGAGAAAACAATCAAGTGAAGAAGAAAGACACATAAGCAAATAACTGCCCTACAATGTGACACTCAAAACATCACCACTGTGCAGTTCCCTCAGTACTCGTGGCAGCCTTGGGAATCAAAAAAATACTGTGTTTAGGGCGAAGACTAGTCTGATTTGTAGACAAAGGGAATGTTCTGTTGGATGAATAACAGGCTGAGAATTTACAGTGATAGCCGAAGCCACTCCGATATCTCATATAACCTTTTCCTTCTAAACCAATTTTAACAATAATTACAGTGTCAACCTGTATCTCATTACAAGCAGTTGAAACACTGAAAAATGGCTCAGTGTTCCTTTTGTGTGTGCTGAAATATCCATACCATGTCTAAGTATCAGAGGCAGCCCAGGAGTCTTGTCAGGCTTAGAAATATTTTGGCAGTAAACCCCAGTGTCTATGAGAAATGTTTGGGTATTTTGTCAATTTTGTATGAGTACAGAAGGGAGAAAAATTTCACACTGCCTGGAGGAATCTGGTACATTCACAGAGGAAGGGACTGTTCAGTTATCAATTCAACAAATGTTTATTGAATACCTACTATGAACAAAGCAGAGAGAGAGAGTTAGTTATACAAAGATGAATCAGAGAGAAACTGAAAACAAAGGGAAAATAGAAAACAATAACATGATATTCCCAATACAATTGCATCAATGACCATATTAAATTTTAATGGAATAAACTCACAAATTAAAAGGCAGAGATTGTCAAAATCAATACAATAGCAGAACACAACTATGAGCTATCTACAAGAGACACACTTTAAATAGAAAGATACAGGAAGGTTGAAAATAAATGGATATAAAAAGATATGCCACACAAATTGTAACCCCATGAAGGATGCAGTGGCTATATTAGTATCAGATTTCAAGGAAAAAAGTATTTCCAGGATGAAAAGAAGCAACAAAACATAATGGCCTCAAGCTAACCATGTTATGATTTCTTCAATGCCAGAGCTGCCATTTCCCAAAGCATATTCTGAGCAACACTACCCCATTAAGACAATCAGGAAAGAAAGGGTTTCCTGCTCAAGTAATTTTGGGACACACTTGCTTTTTATTTTGCTCCCATCCTCTTTGGACATTTATGATAAATAAGAATGAGATGTCAAGTGAATTAAGGACTCTGAGATATTCTATAGCCAAGAAAATTAATTATCTCTGTTTAACCTGCCTTTTTCCAAACCTATGTAACCACGGAAACTTTTGTTAATTTATTTTCACGTAACACCTATTAACATCCCCTAGAATAAAACTTGGGGGAAAAATAAGTTTCTTGAGAGATCTGCATCCACATCACTCAGCATAGTGCCTGGAATATTCTGAACTATCAATGAATATTTGGTGAACAAATGTACTGATACACACAGAGATAAATAGAGACAGTGTTTTATAGAATTGTAGTTACCATTGCTTCGAGATTTTATTTTATTTTATTTTTATTTATTTATTTATTTTTGCGGTACGCGGGCCTCTCAGTGTTGTGGCCTCTCCCGTTACGGAGCACAGGCTCTGGACACGCAGGCTCAGCGGCCATGGCTCATGGGCCCAGCCGCTCCACGGCATGTGGAATCTTCCCAGACCGGGGCACAAACCCGTGTCCCCTGCATTGGCAGGCGGACTCTCAACCACTGTGCCACCAGGGAAGCCCATCTTGAGATTTTAAAATGCCGAATGAGTGTCCCAAAGGTTCTGTAGTGTATACAGTTCATTGACAAGATAAAAGGAAGACAGCATTGCTATATTTTTTAAAAATTTATTTTATAGAAGTATAATTGATTTACAGTGTTGTGTTAATTTCTGCTGTACAGCAAAGTTATTCAGTTATACATATATATACACATTCTTTTTCATATGCTTTTCCATTATGGTTTATCACAGCATATTGAATAGAGTTCCCTGTGCTCTACAGTAGGACCCTGTTGTTTATCCATCCTATAGATAATAGTTTGCATCTGCTAATCCCAAACTCCCAATCCATCCCTCCCCCATCCCCCCCTTGGTAACCACAAGTCTGTTCTCTGTGTCTGTGGGTCTGTTTCATAGATAAGTTCATTTGTGTCATATTTCAGATTCCACATATAAGTGATATCATTTGTCTTTCTGACTTACTTCACTTAGTATGATAATCTCTAGGTCCACCCATGTTGCTGCGAAGGACAGTATTTCATTCTTTTTAATGGCTGAGTAGTATTCCATTGTATATATGTATACCACATCTTCTTTATCCATTCATCTGTCAATGGACACGTAGGTCTCCACATCTTGGCTATTGTGAATAGTGGACAGCATTGCTGTATTGAACCCCCTTCGCTGCTAAGGGAAGCTGACCATCGTATCCTACAAGACCAAGATAAGACTTGTGATTAAGGCATCTTCTCTCTTTGACATATCCCAGAAAGTCAATCAAACAAGGTCATTAACCAAGGAGACTGAAAAAGTTGAAGCCCATTTTACCAACTGCTGTGATAATTTGGGTTTTCTCAGAGACTACTAAATATGAATCTGGGTGCAGGTGTCCAATGCTAAACAAGAGAAATGTATCAAATAGTTCATAAGAGCAAATTTTTAAAAATACAGTCCTTGGAGATTGAAGAGTCAAGAAGAGAGCAAAGGAAAAGAGTGAACCTGAACAGATTCCAGCAACAAAGGGCCAAACCGGTTTATAGCTGAGTGCTTGTGTGTGGGCACAGATAAAATAAGTCATTTAAATGCACCAAGGTGGGGTGTGGGATAAACATAAGGCTTCTTACACCATAACATATTAGATTATAATAAAATATTTTTGAAGAAAGGTTTTAACCACAGAGACTGTATGGAACCTCACTTCTGGAGAAAACTGGCTGTATGAAATCTAAGTACACTTTAAAAAGTCCCTCTAGGTTATGCCTAATGGGAGAACTTTTAATGGAGAGCATGTGAGCTTTGAAAACTGTCTTTTTAAGATGGAAGGCCAACTACAATAAGAATAAATCTCTGATTAGGAATTATGGGCCAAAAGTAACAGTACTTAACAAGCTTGTCCTTCCTGACCACAGTAGCGATGATTAATAATAGGCAGAGGACATCAACAATTAAATTACTGTCAGTGAGGTAAAGACAGTTTCACCATTACAAAATGCAACAAGGGCAAAGGATAGTAGTGGGTTTCTGGCTTACCAAAAAGGAAAAAAAAAATCTAAATGCAATCAGGTCCAGGCTTTGGGAGGAAGAAAGCAGGGATTGATCCCTTCACGCCACTGTGGGAGTTAAGAAGAGGATTTGTTAGGCAGGTGAGGAAGAAGTTCTTGTTACCTTTTGCTGTATATCAAAGAGAAACACCTTTTGGTGTAGGTTTGTCACTGAGCCTCAGAGCACAAGCAAAGATGAGGGGCTTTCCCTTTTGTATTCCCCTTACCATCCTGAAGTCAGTTCTGCACAAGCTACTAGAGATAGAGGTGCATTCAGATGCCTTTCACTTGTTCATCTTTTCTCCTCGAGAACATGCTTTCAATGATAACCAATTAATGTGTTCAAGAGACTCTGTCCTTACTGCATTTCCCACCAGGGGGAAAACTATAAGTATTTATTGAGCACCTACTCTGTGACCAAGACTATTTGGGAATAGACTTAAGGCATTATTTTATAATGATCTCCCACCTTTCTTAAAGCTCTACACATGGTGATTGTTGCCGTTCAAAGGAGTGGGAAGGGAAATCTCCTTGAATGAGACAGCTCACAACAGTGAATGTTTTGGAGCCTTTCTCGATGAACATCCAAGATAAGTAAATCATGGATAGATCTAATTCTCCACATTGTGGCTATTCACCTTTGTCATTATTAAGTTCAGAGCCAGGTGATGCAGATACTACAAGATCTTTAGATTTGGCTAATAGATGTCAACTCTTACAATAACAACAGCAATATTAATAGACAATCATTATGCCCTATTTTACTTATTTGTTGAGGGAGTAGAAATGTGTTTGCTAACAGCTGAAACTTAACTAATGTATTTCAGAAACTTTTTTAGAAAGACAACTAGATTTGGGAGGAAATGAAATTCTGTTAACCTTTAATCAAAGACAGAATTACTGGACACAGATCTCCTTATTCAGAGAAAATTGTAGCTCAGTGAAGTTCCACGACTTCTTAACAATAAAGAAAGATAGCATAGCAGGAACTCCAGAAGTGGCATATACAAGACCTACAATGCTGATAGAAACTTTGGTCAGCTCAGGAAAAGAATATGGAAGATATTTTTGGAAGGCTTTATTTTGGAGCTATAGAGATGAATCACACACACGTCATATGGACCAAAAAAAAGGGCAAGTTGCAGAACACATACAATTGGATACTGTTTTTTATGGAGTTTAAAAACATACAAAACAATGTGATGTATTTCTTAGGAATAAATAAATCTGTAGTAAAAGTACAGAGTAAAAAGACAATAATAAACACCAAAATCCATATAGTGGTCATTTTTGTAGGGGGTGGAGGTAACTGGTGCAGGGAATTTAACTGAATTGGCTTTTGTTTCCTAAACGGACTTTGGATTCATGGGTATTTATTGTGTTCATGGCTTTATATCATCCAATGGGCTCATACATGAGTTATTTTCAAATGTATACAAAAGTAGAGGTGCTAGTAAAATGAACTCCTGTATACTTGTGTATTCAACAGTTATCAAAATTTTGCCATATTTGCTTTATCTATCTTTGTTCTTTTCTAAAATGTATTTTAAAGAAAATCCCAAACAACATGTCACTTTATTTCTATATGTTGCAGTATACATATTGACAAAATATGAGCTTTTAAAAAACATAACAATGCCATCACTACTTTTACCCAAAATAATTCCTTAGTATCATGTATACCAAAAGACTATAAAGATACTTCCCCTAATTGTCTCAAAAATTCCTTTTTACAGTTAAGTTATTCAAGTCAAGATACACTTAAGGTCCACATGTGATATT
Source organism: Globicephala melas (assembly GCF_963455315.2). Classification (NCBI taxonomy): domain Eukaryota; kingdom Metazoa; phylum Chordata; class Mammalia; order Artiodactyla; family Delphinidae; genus Globicephala; species Globicephala melas. Next base: position 7,282,740 of record NC_083335.1, on the reverse strand, counting down.
TAGTTGTTAGATCTCTCGTCTCTTTTAATCTAGGACGTTCTTCCCTGCCATTTATCTTTTCATGCTATTGACTTGTTGCTGTAACTGGGTCAGTTCCTCCATGCTGTTTACTCTTCACTGTTTTTTGTATGTCTTGAATATCGTATGCTTTTAAAACTATTTAAGATGCTATTATGTTGAAAAGGTTAAGTATGGCATTCCCACAGTTGTTGGTCTTTTGAGATGATAGAAATGGAGAAAAGTTGATTGTCTGGCACTATGCACTGTGTCTGTTTCAGAAGATGTGCCTGGATCTTCTCTGGCGAGGGAAAACACTGTGCCGTGAGTGGGCATATACTTAGATTAGTAGATGAAAGATGCCTTTCCCAGAAGGACCAAATAGTGGGAATTTGGAAGAAACAGCACTTTGTGAATAGCAGATCCTCTACCTGTCCTTTTTCTAATGATAACTAATCTTTTGATATTGACAGAAAGAAAAGAATTATTTAAATTCACCAAATATTGCTTAACACCTAATATATGACAGGCAGTATTATATATGGGGGGTGGGATATTAATAGGATGATGATCATTTATTAATAATTAATAATCATAGCTGATATTTATATGAAAAATTAACTATATATCATTATTTAATCTAATCCTCCAAACAACCATATGAGGCACCGCTGCATTTCCTATTATACAAATGAGGCTCAGAGAGGTTAAGCAATCTGCCCAGTGTCTCACAGCTGGGAAGTGGTTGAAAAAGAATTATACCTGAAATCTATTTGGTTTGAACTCAGTCTATCTAATTCCAAAATAGAGACTTTTACACACTATGCTATACTGTACTGCCTCAAATACAAGTGCAACTCCCATGTTGACTACAACAACTAGGACCCTCTACTTCATAGCGACCGTCTTAATTTGGCCCAAACTTCAACTTAATGCCTAGTACCACAAAAAAGCTCATTCCCTCCTTCTTGCGATTTTGCTTGACTTATTTCCACATGCTTCCCTGACTTAGATTCTCTGATATTTGCAGTTTTAATCAGCTATATTTGAATAACTGTGTATCTTTCAGCATTTCATCTTTCTGCTTAGGTCTTGTATACAGTTTTGTTCCTATGCCTACTCTGTCCCTCTTAACTTTGGGAATGAATAGCTACAAATATAGATGATATAGATATGGACATAGATATTGATATATATGTAAGCATTTTCCATTGAGTTCCTATCATTGGGTTTCCTTTTTGTCAGAAATAAGTAAGCTTGGCCAGTGTAAGGAGGTAGGGTTTATAGAGGGGAAAACACTTGGAGTCAGAAGCCCTGGCCTTTAGTCCTGGACCTGCCAATGTATATCTGGGAGACCTTGGAAACTTCACCTCTCTGAGTGCTGGGTTCTTTATGAATAAAGTAGGAAAATGAGAATTCCTGCAAAGGCTGTTGTGAGGTCTCTGAGGAGACAGACTTCATAGAATTCTAAGCTGTAAAGTGTTGCATAATTTTGAAGCCAGTGAAAAGAAGGGAGCTTAACCACTCTAATTAGACTTCCAGCAACTCTGCATTCACATGTCTCACTTTGATCCGTGGAGGCTCACCTCTACTTCATACAAACTGGAAACAGTAAATCAATACTATTTCTCACTGCTTTGACTAAGAAGAGTGAAATTTCTGCTTTAAGAGAGCTAGAAGTAGGATTATCATGTAAATACTATTAGCTGACAGCACCTCTTATTAACCTCCATACTAGGAATGGTGTATGTCTCACATTATACATTAATTTCCCCAACTAATTTATTTATACTTCCTTGAAAATATTGGTGCAAGCACGGAATGAGTGTGTGTGTATATATACACGTGTGTGTGTGTGTGTGTAAATCTGGTAAATTGAGAAAATGTCAACTTGGAAAATAGACGCACAAGGAAAGCTTTATTAATGGCATTTACAAGGCTCTTTTCCTTATCAGTGTCAGTTTCTCAATCATAGGCAATAGAAGGTACTGTCATTTTAATCTTAAATTGCCTGTAAATAAAGCCATTTCAAATCTTAGGCTTTAAATAAACAGTATTGTACTAATACATTGTTTCTATATCAATTTCCTTGATACGTAATTTATATAAAATACAGTACACCCATTTTAAGTGTACACTGTGAAGGAATTTGTCAAATACACCTGCATAATCACTACCACAATCAAGATACAGAATACTTCTTTCAGCTAAAAAGTTCCTTCCTGGGCCTTTGTGGTCAATTCCATCTCTTGACCAATGGCCCAGGCAACCAGTGATCTGCTTTCTGTCACTACAGATTAATTTTGCCTTTTCAAATTTTATATAAATAGTCATACTGTATGTCAAATTCTGTGACTGGCTTTATGCATTTAGCGTGACATTTTTGAGATTCATTCATATTGTTACATCAGTAGTTTACTTCTTTACTACTGTATTCTGTTGTTTGCATACATCATGAGTAGTTTTTCTATTCACCTATTGATAGTTCTTGAGTTGTTTCCATTTATTAGCTATTATGAGTAAAGCTGACATGACATTGATTTACAGGGCTCTGCATGGATATACATTTCAAGTCTCCGGGATAAATACTTAGGAGTGAGATTGTATGTGTACAAGTATGAAGTATGTGTACTCTTTTAAGAAAATGCCAGACTTTAAAAAAGTGGTTATACCACTTTATGCCCCCACCAACAAGGTATGAGAATTCTCATCACTCTATATCTTCAGTGATAACTACCATTTTTAGTGTTTTTAATTTTAGCCTAGTTCTAGTGGGTTTGTAATGGTATCCCATCATGGTTTTTAATGAATTTCTCCAATGACAAATGAACGTCTTTTCATATGCTTAGAAGCCATTCATATATATTCTTTTATGAAATATCTGCGTAAATAATTACTATTTTAACTTGGTTCCTTGCCTGCTTATTATTGAATTCTATTTTTTAATATATTCTGTATATCAGTATACTGTTTAGGTATAAATGTTTTACTTTTGTTTCATATTAAATAATCATCTACTTCAAGGTAGAATTTTATAGTTTTTGATTTTATGCTTTGGTATATCATCCGTTTCTAGTTGAGTTTTGTGTATATTGTGATGTGTAAGGGCCAAATTACAGTTTTTCATACGGGTCTCAAGTTGTTCCAGCACCATTTATTGAAAACGCTACCATTTCCCACTGGCAACTTGGTTGAAAATCAGTTGAACATGTATATGTGGGTTTATTTCTAAACTTTCTATTCTGTTCATTTGAACTACTTAGCCATCCTTACACCAATAATATACCATCTTGATGATGGGAGCTTAACAGTAATTCTTGCATTCAGGCAGAATAGTACTCCAATTTGGTCCTCCCTTTGAAATGTTGTTTAGCAATTCTAGGTCCTTCAAATTTTCATATTAATTTTAGAGTCAGCTTGCACATTTCTACAAAAGTATTCTTTTTCTGGACATTGTAACAATCCATGTAGAGTAATCAACAAACCTCCAGTCTCCTTAGGAACACCTTAGGTAATGCGAAGGCCAATGGCTACTGAGTACTTTTCTAACTTACAAATACTTATGATGACTTTAATCTCTACTAAGTATTTTGCAAGAGTTTTGAAATGATAACTGGGAGATTGGGTATGAAATATTTTTAAAACAGCCAAGTGTTTTGTGTGTATGTGTGTGTATATGTGTGTGTATATGTATACACCACATACAAAGACAAGGAGGGAGTCAGACAGAGAGAAAGAGAGAATCAGTCTTTTCAAAGAGTACATGTGAATATACTGCTGAAAGACCAGTCCCGTAGAATTTGTACCAGTTAACAAAGGGCCCATAGAAAATACACTGAAATGATGGGCATTCAAGTTTAGTAACACTTGATGGTAAGGGAAACTGTTATGCCTTTGGGCCAAATCTGTATCTCCGTGTGTGACATTGAGTTCAATTTCTCTGTGCTTCATCCTTCAGGAAAAATCACCTTAACTTACTTACGAATTCTTCTTGAAGGAATCCTAAAATTAAAAGAAATCCTATCATATTAATATGAACTGTTTCACATGTTCCGATTTTGTTCAATTTTCTTTATGTATAAATCACTAGTATTTCTTAGAGTTTAGGTTTAAGTACCCACTGTTATATGTCTTTATTCTCTCTCCTATAGGCCCCCTCCACTTACAAATTAGCCGAGAAAATTCCCATTTGTATTTTTTATGGTTCAGGTTCTGTCGGGATATGCCGTAATATCCTATTAGACACAAGTGGTGCAGTGACAAGGAAGATAAAGAGGTTCTGCTCTGTGCTTTGAATGCTGCTCTTTTTATTAAGAATGTGACAGTTCAGGCTTCCCTGGTGGCGCAGTGGTTGAGAGTCCGCCTGCCGATGCAGGGGACACGGGTTCGTGCCCCGGTCTGGGAAGATCCCACATGCCGCGGAGCGGCTAGGCCCGTGAGCCATGGCCGCTGAGCCTGCGCGTCCGGAGCCTGTGCTCCGCAACGGGAGAGGCCACAACAGTGAGAGGCCCAGTTCGATGGACCTCTGAAACGTGAAAAGCCACTTCTAAAATCCTTTGCTTGCCCATTCTCTCTGATGTAAGATATATGTGTATGTTTTGGCTCTGAGCCAAAAGACTTAGCACTGTCACAAAGTAAACTGACATTTCCATAGCCATCACCATATTGAAATGTATCGATGTAAATTTTTAAGCGAAGCTTCTGTAACCCTATCTATCTTGTCATTCTTTAGTAGAAGAGTCTTGTTCCTAAAGGATGATGTTAAGTTCTACACAGCAGATGGAGTTCATGGGCAAACTCGCTCTTGTGAGGACCAAGGCTAAGGCCCTACTTTCTTGTGTGAAATTAGCCATTTGACAAAGTAGAGTGCATGCAGAGTGTATCACAATCTCAGAGGTCTGTGCACTGTTTGGTGAGGAACTGTAGAGATAACCGGGAACATTCAGCTTAGAGACGACCTGTAGATAACATGATGATGGTCTTTACAAACTGTATGCGCGTCCATGTGGGAGAATGATTTGGAAATCAAAGGAGTTTATTTTCAGATACGACTAAAAGTTTTTTTGGTAATAATTAGAATAAAGCAAGGAGTTAGAATGCCATTATTAATGGACTGAGTATGGGATTTGTAGTCAGATAAAGAACCGGTATTATATCCAGGTCCCATCACTTACTAACTTTGTGACTTAAGACAAGTTACTTAAAATGTTTGAGCTTCAGATTCCTTGTCTGTAAAATGGCCTAACTGCTAGAGTTGTATTGTGAAAAGTATGTGACATAGTGTATGTGAAGCACCTGGAATGGCGCTCAGCTGATGGGACCTTCTTCCCTCTCTGTCACTGAAGGATTTCCAACTGAGTCAAATGCTCATGTGGGGAACTGAGGCAGGAACTTTCCCAGGCCTCATAAGAAACTGGACCAGATTATCTCTAAGGTTTCTTCCAACTCTGTAATTCTGACTATTGTATTTTAATTTGTATTTGATTAGTTTTGTTCTCAAATCAGTCAGTGCGAAATAATAATATGGTGTATATTTCTGTGCAAAAATATTCACCTCAGAATATTTGATGATCATTAAAATGGGTAACTATAGAATGTCACAAAAATATACTCACAAACTCAGATGATTAACAACACTAAAATCCGATCACGTTTCCTCTGTATATTTATTTTAATAATTTACGCTTGACTTGTGAGTTTAGGGTGAATGCCAGAATCCATTGGTATTCAGCACTTGCAGTCAGTCTCCAGCTTCAGGAAGTCATAAAGTTTAAGGCACACAGTATTAGGTCTGCTCAATTGTCCATCTGACTATTCTGACAGCAGCAAAAAGATTTGGTATGTGAAGAAATGCAAGTTGCCTTCATAAGGTTAGGAACCAAGTTTGACTCTCCTTATTCAGCTATTTTATATCTTACATCAGTGAATTGATCTAAACTTTTGCTGATCCTTTCTACACTTTTAGTCTATAAAACATTTTCATGACCAATGTCTCCAGTGCAAAGTAGTACTTTCCTTTTTTATCTACAAAAATGGCCTGCTTTCAGAATGTCCCTGGTCCTGATATTAGATTAATATGTGGATTTTAGTGGAAAACACCTCTATATTTTTTTTCGATCAAAATCAGTCCTTATAGATTTCTGTTTGACATTCCAGACTGAAGATTCCAAACCATTTCCAATCAGGCTGTGTTTCTGCATCTTCATGCAACATATGCCGTGTGGATAGTCATGATTTTTTTCAAGATTAAGTTTCTCTTCTGTTTTTGGCCTCTGGATTTCCTGACACTGTTTAGTATTTTTGTGGCTTCTTTGGCTGCCCCTATTTCCAATCGTTTACCCAACATCTCTGCTGGGATGCCCTGTAGGAACCTCAGTGGTCAAATTCAGCACACCCAAGCTGAGTTCGTCTCTCTGATCTGCCTAAACCTGCTCCTCCCTCTGTATTCCCTTTCCATCGTCCTTATGACAAAATCCTAGGATCATCTGCAACTACTCCACATATTTACCCACATAGTTCTCATTTCTGCTACTCTTCATTCCTTTCTGTAGATTCAAGTTACCATCCAGCATCACTTCACATTTTGTGTAAGACAGATCTGGTAGCAATGAACTTGATTCTTTCTTTGCCATCTCAAATCTGCTATTGAGACCATATAGTGAACTTTTCTTTTCTGTTATTGCTCCTTTTAACTATGTCTCCTTTGGACCAAGTGTTATTTTTTTAAATTAAAATGACTGAATTTTTAATAACTCCATTTTAAATTTATTTATTTTTGTTGTTGGTTCATGATTTCTTACATTTTTAATGGTTGCTGTCCCTTTCCTTTATCTCTTTGGACATTCTAAAAATACTTAGAGATAATTTTGAGATTCTTCTATTATTTGCACCCTGTTGACAGTGAATTTATTTGACAATTAAGTCTGTTACCATCTTTCTTAGAGTGTTCTTTGTGTCCTTTGGAATTTTCATTTTCAGACACATTTTCAGTAGCTTTTCTTTTGCCCATCCCATCCCTGTGTTTAACCATCCTTATCTAAGCAGCTTTGTGGTTGCCTCCCCCTGGGCTCTGACTACCCAGGGGTCACGGCTCTTCCATCTCAGAGAGATAATGGGGAATTGGCAGGTACTGTCACTAAAACAATGAGATATGTGTCCCCTTTCTTAGACCCTGAGGATTTCTTTGTTTCCTCCAACCACATGTGTACAAGCTTTATATAAAATCAAAGAATTAAGCACTGGCTACAGCCCTTTTCAGCCTCCTTTCACAGGAAGTTCACTCTGCCAGGGACCCTGATTTCATTCAGTGAACTTGACTGAGATTTCTAGCAGCATATTCAATGTTCTCCTTCCTGTTCCCCTGTAGGCACTTAACTCCCAGCTTCCTTGATCTGCTTGAAGACCTATAGCTAGCTCAGCAGGGCCAGGGTTTCAAGACTACATAGCATTATATGTGTTTGTAATGTTTCTGGTTCACAGATATTTTTATATTATTTTTCAGCGTGCTATTTTAAATTCTATGTATTTATTTTTTCAAATCTAACTTGAACTTGGACTGAAATCACAAAATGGTCATACCATAGAAGTGTCTTTCAAATCTGACCCCTTCTCTCCATATCCACTGCTACATCACATCTCAACAGTGCTATTGTAGCCGCCTTCCAACTGCTCTCCCTGTACGTAAATATCTTCTATTCCCACCTAACCTCCAAGAGCTACTTGGAGTATTCTTTCTAGAACACAGTGTTTTGCTGCCTTAAACATACTTGTAAGAAAAATCCAAATGTGTTAGCATGGACTACAAGTACCTTCACTTTCTTGCCTTGGTTCTTCACTGTTTTATCTTAGTTTCACTTCCAGTGAAACCTTCCTCTAGCTCCATAAAATATTTGTTGCCCCCACTGAAATTTTTACTGTCCACAGCTCTTACATAATTCCTTTACCCCTGTGACACTGTGTTGATCTGAAATCCTCCAGGATTTTTCCAACTGAAATCCTTCCTCCAGTTGGAAAAATGCCTCATCCTGGCTAAATATAACTCATTTCATAAAATTTTCTCTAAACACCTCAAGCAATGTTAAGTGTTTCTTTTTCTCCATTCGTAGTATTTTTCATACCTTTAACATGATACTTGGCACACTGCATTCTAATTATCCTTTTACATATTTGCCTCCTGTAACATCTTTGCAAAGCAAATACGATTTTTCTTAACATGATGGAAAGTTTTAAATGAACAACAAATTTCTTTCCTCATAAATTTGATAAGGAAGTAAGTAGTCAGTTATTTTTACCTCCATGTTTACCTAGAAACCATTATAACTCAAAACACAGTGGAAAAGATTATTCTTTACTTTTGTAATGATGTCATAATTGAGAGTTGCATGCATGATCAAGAACTTGGCACCCAGGGACTTTCCTGTAGGTCCTAACCACCAAGTTAGGTGGTTAAGATTTCGCCTTCCAATGCAGGGCAATGATCATTGGGCAACGATCCCTGGTTGGGGAGCTAAGATCCCACATGCCCCACGGCCAAAAGACCAAAACATAAAACAGAAACAATATTGTAACAAATTCAATAAAGACTTTAAAAATAGTCGACATAAAAAAAAAATCTTAAAAAAAAAGAACTTGGTACTCAATAGTCAGAGCAATAACTATCATTATGTCCTGAATGTAAAAGTAGAGCTATAAGCTTTCATGTGTGTATCAAATAGTAAAATCACACTCTAAGTTTTATTACACAGGCATCAGCATACAGCTAAAGTTGACTATACAAGGAGGCCCAGCACACCATAAAGGTTTATTCAATACATAAAATTTACAACTCTACTTTGGTCATTTATTTGAACAATATTTATAGGTAAGCTATGATAAACCTAACCTAAGCATTTAATTAAGAATTATATTATTTTCTGCCTTAGAATTTAAAAGCTATCAAAGGATAACCAACTCATTGATCTTTACAGAATGTCTTCTGTCTCCATAGTTAAATTTACCAGAGTCTCAAAAGAATACAGTCAGTCAGTCCATCTTTTGGAGCAATACTCCAAGTAGTTGGTAAGACAAGATGTGTTCTCAGTGATGATAATGGTTATTCATTGAGTAATTCATTTATTTATTTAGCAAATACTTATTGAATGTTTAGTGCATGCCATAAAGTGCCCTAGGTTCTGGGGTAGGACAGTAAACAGAAGAGTTACAAACAAATCCCTGCCATCGTGGAGCTGACCCTCTAGTGGAGGAGGGGAGGTGGCAAATGTTGAATGAATAAATGGTTATGTTACTACACAACAAAAAAATAATAAGATGGTGATGAGCACTGTAGAGAAAAGTATAGCAAAGAAGTAGGTAAGGCAAGTCACAGAGGATTGGGGGGGATGATTTGTCATTTTAAATAGAAATGCCAGGAAGACCCTTACTGAGAAGGTGACATTATAGCAAAGTTGGAAGTCTTGGAGGGAACCAGTTATATGGATTTCTGGGGTAAGAGTGTCCAACAAAGGGAAGAGCAGTACAAAGACCTGCTTTATTTTAATTTTTCTAGCAATTATTACGACCTAATATACTGTACTTTTCTTATTTATCTTATTATCTCCTTTCTCCACTAGAATAAAAATTCCATACAGGCAGAAAATTGAATCTGTTGTTTCTTTTTTCACTGCTACATCCCTAACATCTAAAACAGTGCCTGGTATATGGCAGGCACATAGTAAACACATGATAAATATTTATTGAATGAATGAAGTGTGATATGTGTTATAATATCTGCTATGTTCTCTATTTGATGAAACCTTAAATTTTTCTCATTTTCTCTTGATGCATCATCATCTTCTCCCTCACACTGCATCCAGAAAGGGTCTTGGGGATTAGTCCTTGAACTCGTTCTTTTCTTCTCGGCACTTACTCCCTAAGTAATCTCATCCAGTCCCATTATCTTAGAAGCATGTATATATTCTTGACTCCCAATATGTATCTTCAGCTCCAGTCTCTCCCCCAGACTCCTAATTCATGTATCTAATCAACTACTTGACATTTTCATTTGGATGGCTAACAAACATCCCCAAGTTAGGATATCTATAATCAAACTCTTGATTCTTCTCACACACGATTCTCTACCAGTAAAAAGGACCTCCTTTTCTCAGGTTTCCCCCAGCCAAATTGGCATCATCCTTGACTCCTCTTTCTTTCCTACCTTGCATCCAACCTAACAGCACATAATGTTGCCTCTAATTCTAATCCAAGAAAACATAATCCCATGTGAGGGCCAGGGAAGGAGTAGTCCATTTGAAAATGGACGAAAGGTCAAAAGTGCTTCTTCTTGAAGACATGTACAAGCTTTCACTAGGATTTAAAAGATTCCCAATGAAATTTCATAGAGAACACAAATACTAAGCAGAGGCTTGTGGAAGATGACAGTGTAAAATATGTCTTAACACCAAGGGCTGGAGCCATGGCTCATGGACTTGTTGCTTGTTTACATTTGCTAGGCAGCCCACACTTGCTTTGAATTTGTACCTGAGACGTATCCAAAGTATTAAGTGATTGGATCAGAATTCTACCCTGGATCACAATTCCACTGTCTCTGTGTTGAATGTCCAAACCAGACTCTGTTTCCTTTATGTTAATCTTTCTGTCCGTTTAGTGATCTGTTCTTCCATCCAACCATCCTCTATCTAGCTACTATTTAGTTAATGTTGACTGGTGCAATCAGATACAGAGAAGCTCAGTGTAGTGAGGACACACTATATAGACAGATATTTACCAGATCTTGGGGATACCAAGGTGAACAAGGCATAGAATTGGTGAATAAAATAGACACTATTCTTATACTCAAGGCACTCAGAATCTAAAGAAGAAAGCAGACTAATAAACAAGCAGTTAAAGTTCAATGTGGTAAGTGCTGATGATAAACATAGGGTGTTATGGGAGCACAAAGACAGGTCTCCTAACCCAGTCTGGAGATACAGGAAAGACGTTTGAGAAGTAGGATGGCTAGAAATTGGAAGTTAGCCAGGGTGGAGACAGATATTGCAGCAAGTAGGAGAAATCTATAAAGACCTAGAGTTAAGAGAGAATATATTGGGGAAATAAAAGTAGTCCACTGGAAAGAATGCTGACACTTCCTTTGTTAAGGGTTTGGGGTTTGTCAAAAAATCAAAAACATGGGCAAAATAGTGAGAATTAAAACTAAACTAGGCAGGTACTGTAAGTGGAGGTCTACTGCAATGACTTGGAAGGCAGCTGCCATGCTCAATGTTTTAGCTTTGTTTCAATAGTTTCTTATGAGCTATTTTGAAATGAGTTCATATTTAGGGCTTACTAAACATCTGAGGTCATGCTAACATTTTGTCCTTAGCTCAAAGCAAAAGGTACCTAGAGAAAAACTTACCCTTTAGATTTGAAACTGAGAGGCATTATAAAAGGAATTTAATCTGTGTTTCTCATATATTTACTCTTAGTCAAAATGTTGTTTAATAAAAGCTGTTTAATTCTCCAGAAGACTTACTAGCTGCTGGTAGGCTTTTTAGAGAAGACTCACTGATTTTGTAGGATCATGCAAGATTCAGTCAGGGATTTGCAGCTTTTTCCTGATCCTACCACTGACTCACTTCAGGCCTATCTTTAAACCTTCGTCCTGTATGAGGTCAAAATCTTTTTTCTTACAAAGAGAACAAAATTTGGAGCTTCTAGAAGTGACTGCTCCGTTGATACAGGTATCAGTAATTTATTCAGAAAGTTGGACGTTCAGATTGCTCATGAATAGAGGTGACTTACAGAGTACGAGCTAAGTTCTAACCTGGAAAACTGAGCTAGCAGTAAAGGAACTCTCCAAAAATTCAACCAGCCCTAGGAGACGCATGTTGTAATCTGACAAACAGATAAATTAGATAGTAGTTGGCCCTGGAATTTGTAATTGTTTGGCAGTTTTGACATCCAAGATTTCAAACCATAGTGAAAAGTCCCTGAGTACTGGGCTGGGGCACAGTCTAAGGCTCAGTCTTGAAATCACAACAGGGGAACAGCAAAGACCAAACAAAATTCCAACCTTAAGGAATGAGGCAAAACTGGGAATGAGGAAAGTTGGTGAGAGCAGTGATTTGGTAACAACATGGACATATACTAATATCCTCTAAAGAAACGAGATCCAAAGATTATTTATCAGTGAGGAAGATTTGGAGAGCAAAATTAGAAATCAATCGTGGTAAGTGGGCAACCAGTTCCCAGGTCTGCTAATTTCTGATTCTGGGGCAGTATATTAGTCAGGGTTCTCCAGAGAAAGAGAAACAACAGGCTATGTGTGTGGATGTATATGTGTGTGTGTATACACATATGTGCATATATATGTATGTGTGTGTGTGTGTGTGTAGAGAGAGACAGAGACACAGGAAAGAGCTGCAAGAGTCTGCTGATGTAAATGTTAATCTCATCTAAAAAACACTTCCCAGAAACATCCAGAATTATGGTTAACCAACTATATGGGCACAATAGCCCAGTCAAATTGACACATAAAATTAATCATCATAGGCAGTGACTTAGATTTTAAGGGCCTTCTAAATAGTTAATGGGGACGAGGATAAAAACTTTAGAATCCATCTAATTGATTTTAAGGAAGTACCTTACCTTTCTAGTTGATGTAGCTTTATTATCAATAGACATAACAGGAATCATTTTGAAAAACCCCTGTGTATCACTCCCTAGTTCTAATCAACCACTAGTACACTTTCTATCTCTCTATATATTCCTATTGTGGATTTTCATATGAATTTAATCATATAATATGTGGTCTTTTGTGACTGGCTTCTTTCGCTTAGCATTATGTTTCAGGGTTCATCAGAGTTGTAGCATATATCATTTACTGCAGTCCTTTTTATGGCCAAATAATATTCCATTGTATGGATATACCAATTTTTGTTTATCCATTTGTCTGTTGATAGGCATTTGGGTTGTTTCTAAATTTGGTCATTACAAATAATGCTGTCATAAACATTTGTGTATAAGTTTTTGCATGGACATGTTTTCATTCCTCTTGGGTCTATACCTAGGAGTAGAATTCCTGGGTTATACGGTAACTCTACATTTAATCATTTCAGGAGTTGCTAGACCATTTTTCAGTTTTTGCACCATTTTACATTCCCACCTACAGTGTATGAGGGCTCCAGTTGCTCAGCAACATAACATTGCTATACTTATTACTTTACCATCTGTCATCATTTCCTTAGCCCATTACAGCTTTATTCCCATCCACTTCTTTGTAGTGTTTTTGGTAAATATATTACACATATATTGCATTTCTATATGTAATAGGCCCAACAATATGCTATATGCATATTATTTTATACAACTGCTTTAAAATCAATTAAGATAAGAGAGAAAAATATGCATTTACATTGTCTTTTATAATTACGTGGTTATATTTACCAGTGCACTTTGTTTGTTCCTATGGATTCCAATTGTCATCTGGGGTCATTTGTTTTCAAACTAAAGAATTTTCTTTATAATTACTTGTAAGGCAAGTCTGCTAGCAACATATTCAACATTTTTTCCTTTATTTTGTTTTTATTTGTGACTAGTAACTTTGTTGGTTATAGGATTCTTGGTTGGCAGAGTTTTTTCTTTGAGCACTTATCCCACTGCCTGTTGGCCTATGTTGTTTCTGCTTAGAATTCAGCTGTTAATCTTATTGGGGTTCCCTTGTAAGTGACCTGTCATTTATCTCCTGATTCTTTCAAGATATTTTCCTTGTCTTTGACTTTCAGCACTTTTACTGTGTGTCTGTTCGTGGGTCTGTTTGTGTTTATACTACTTAGAAGTTGTTAAGCTTCCTAAATGTGTAGATTACTGTCTTTCAGTAGATCTGGGACAGGCTCAGCCATCAGTCCTTTTCAGTAGTGTTTCTTCTTGCTCTCTTTCCTCTTCTTTTGGTAATCCCATTATGTGTGTGCTGGTATGTTTAATGATGTCTGACACTTCTCTTAGTGCCTGTTCATTTTTCTTCCTCCATTTTTCCTCCCTATTTTTTGGCTTCCATAATCTCTATTGATCTATATTCATGTCTAATAATTCTCTCTTCTGCCAGTTCAAATCTACTGGTGAGACCCTCTAGTGGATTTTTATTTCAATTATTGTAATACTTTTCAACTCCAAAATTTCCATTGGTTCTATTTTTAAATTTCTGTCCCTTTATTGATAGTCTCTATTTGATTTGCCATCTCATCATACCTTCTTCCTTCACTCCTTTAATCATGTTTTAGTTCAGTGAGCATATGTATAATGGCTGCATTGACATTTTTCTGTTTAATCTGACATCTAGTAACTCTCACAGACAGTTTTTGTTGCCTCCTTTTCCCCCAGTGTCTGAGTCATACTTTACTATTTCTTTGCATGCCTTGTAAATTTTGTTGGAAACTGGACATTTTAGATAATGTTGTAATTGTAGGTATGGTCCCTCACTCTGGGAAATACTATTGTTACTTGTTTGTGTAGTCATGGAATGTGTTATTTTAGAGAGATCTATTCTCCTCACTCCCCCACACACAGTGTTAAGCCTCTACTATTGCTTCTCTGAGTGTCACAGCTTTGATTATGCCCACAGTAACCCTGTAATGACTGACAGCAGTATGGGTAGGGCCCTCATACCGTCTTTCCTTAAACACACTTAGCTATTAAACTTTACTAATTACAGGCTAAGGTTGCTTCATTGTTTTCAACAACACCCTGGAGCATAACTTAACACACACACACACACACACACACACACACACACACACACAAACATTGTGAAACAATAACCACAAAAAAACTAATTCAAAATTTTACAATATTGAATATATCAAAGGACAAGATATAATTCACCTGTGCTTTTGTAATGCTGTTTAAACCCTCCAGACCCTGCATTCATCACAGAAATGTGTAGGCAAATAGATTACAGCAAAGATTACTTAGATCCATACCTTCTAATGAAAAAAAAAAACACTGAGAAACCTATGTACTATACAATGACTAACAACTTGCTATTCTCCATCCAGTGTCTAACAATAATTTCTCTCCATTCCTCCTTTTACTGTTGCTGTTCTTCATGACCATTATTGCTACTTCTTGTGACCTGTATGCTGCGTCCTACACCCTAACTTTCCTGGTAATTAGAATTGGAAACCGGAGAACATCATATAAGTGATGTTTGACCCAGGAGAACACCAGGGCCATTTCATCACTTAGTGCATTAAGTGTATAGCCTGAAGGAGGAGTCATGGGAATCCATCTTTCACATTCAGAATACTCTCAAACAGAAAAGAAAATTTTACCAGCAAATATTAGTTAATCCCTGAAGTGATCCCATTGCAGGAGGAGACTGCAGATGATGGTGCTGTGTGCAGCTGTTTTACATGTACTCCTTTATCCTGTCTCTACATCCCAGGTATAGAGAATCTTTAGATTCTTCCTTCTCTCTGTCAACCGAATTCAGTCTCTAGTTGCAGCCCCACTGCTTCCTATCTGCTTCTTTTCCTCATTTGTTTGAATTAACTGTCCCTCAACACCTGTTTTGCCCTGGAATGTTGTGCTTCAGGTTTTACTTAGCTTCATGTGAATACTATCAGTCTCTGATAATAGTAGTAATTGCAACTAATATTTATTAAGCTCATATTATCATACTGAATCCTGCTTCTAACACTGTGTCGTAGGAACTATTATTACCTCATTTTCACATAAGGAAATGGAGGCTTATAAAGCTTAAATCACTTCTCCAGTGTCACGGACCGTCAAGTGACAAAGTAGGAATTTGAAGACAGGTCTATATAACCTGAGAGCCTCATTCTCTTAACAAATATTAATGCTTAATCTAGTTATTCCACCTTCTCACCTGTTCCTGCTTTCAGGTCTTAAAGCATCAACCCAGGTTGCAATCCTCTGCCTTCCACCATCTTTCTCTCCCCACTTATTTATGATTGACATTCAGAAGAATAGTTTTCAAAAACTTGACTAGGAGTCAAATAAGGGAATATGCAGTGCCTGGAGGAGGAAGTGGAATGTAGAAGGATTTTCTTCAATTCTTCTAATATGTTTCCAAGCTGAGGAAAGAGTACCAGGATAGTGGGGAGAGACTGAAGATATAGGAAGAGTATAATTGATGGGGCAAGTTACCTCTTCCTACAAAAATTATAATTCTGTGGTTCTGGGAATGACTAGAGAGTTCTTGTTTGAGCTGTTCCAATATGAAACCAGCTGCAGGCCCATTAGCATGGCATTTTGATGAAACAAATTTATAAGAAAAAATATATAAAGCAAGCTATTTAAAGATGGCTTATTTGAAATGATGCCAACATTAACTTAATAGCAATTTTAAATGGTAAAAAAGTGAAAGATTTTAAGGAGTTTTAGAACTATTATTGTACTTACTATAATATATTGCTTTGCCAAAAATATTCTTGAAACTGAGCAATTTAAGAAGCTGTTTTGGAAACTAATGGCAAGGATTTTCTATTAAAAGTTTCATTTTCATTTTTTTCCATTAAAATCTCAAGTAAATACATAGCCAAACATAGAATATTACTTATCAGAAGACACATCTCACAGTATAATAAAACCTTAGATGAGACTTTGGCACACAAAGTGAATTTAATTCCATTATTGAGGATTCTTTCATTTCTTTCTTTAAAGTAAGATCTCAAATCTCATTCATTTAGTGAATAACATTCAACTGACAGCCACAAAGCTGTCCATTCACTAGAATAACAGATCAGATATTTTTCTTTGGTCTTTCAAATCAGTCAGATAGCTAGTTAACCTTTTAACCTCCTTTTTCTTTATTGAACAAAGCAAATCCAACAGCCATTCATGTCATATAGTGTCAGGAGTTATACCAGGAACTATTACCTTCTCCATATCTTTTGTTCCCTCCTCTTCATCTTTAACCAGTCAGCAGTTCACAATTGCATTTTCTTGCAAGCTAATGGTCCTGTCACACTCAAGGACTAGATTTTCTGGGGACAATAAAAATAAAAAGTAGCTTTAGATTATCTTTCAGGAAAAATAGAGCATACATAAATACAGTATTTTGCATATAATTTCAAGGGGATAAAAATCTATCTGCAGTTTATCCATGAATCTTCAATGGGTAATTTAAGAATTCTCTATAGCCCCTTTTATGTTGACAGTCCAGAATGAGAAAACAGAGGAAAAAAAGGAAGGCAATTAACAATGATAAAATAACATATTTCTGATAACTGAAGGATATGAGCTCCTAGAGTGAAAGGGGCAATTAATGTCAAGCAAAAGGAAGGAAAATGCCTGAAACTAGGAGACATCATCAAGAAATTTCAGGGTACTAAGGAAAAAGGGAAAACTGTAAAAGCTTCCTCTAGCAGTCAGTATGCTTTGAACCAGAGGAGAAAAATTCTCACTCAAACCTGCTTAAATAATAAGCAAACTAACTATCTTACTAAATAAACGATTGAGGATTGTATAGAAGTAGAGTGGGTTCTAGTAATAGTATCAAAAGTTTGATTGAAGTCATGAAGGACCCCAGTTCCATCTGCCGCCTCCTTCTTCCTTCGAATCTCCCTAAATTTGGTTTCCTTAATGTTCACAAGATAGTTGACAGTAGCAATGAAGGCTACAAATTTTATAGTTCACATTCAGAAGGAGAGTGAGAACCCTCTCTACCAATATACTCTAAGTCCTTTCCTTCAGTTTGCTGAGGTTATTAATGTCACATGCCCATTTCTGGGCCTATATTGGCAGACAGAGAATACCATTTGCTGATTGTCTTAAACTAACCAGGATACTCTTATGAAACTGGGGATGGGGTAAATACCTGAACAAATTTTGGGTGAATGATGTTGGATAGGCAGCAACATCTATTGCAATTTCAGGTGAAAAAACAGGTAACATTAGAGGGTGAGGAGTCTGAATGGTTTTGGATTTCTCAACAAGAACAGTGAAAGATAAAACAGACTAGAAAAATACTTTGAAAATGGTTAAAAAATAATTTATCGTGTAAAATTCTATCGTCATTCTATCTTGGTTGAAAAAGCTATGATACAATATATAATTTTTCAATATTTGAAGTCTGAAAAGTTTATCTCCTAGGTATTTATTATTTTCAGAAAAATTTTAAAGAATGAACTCCACCAAAGTAAAAGGTACACCAAGAATGAGGGAGAAATGAGATTCAAGAAACAGTGAATCCATATCAAAATATCAAAGGCATTTTTACAGAACTAGAACAAAGAATTTCAAAATTTGCATGGGAACAAAAAAGTCCCCAAATAGCTAAAACAATCTTGAGAAAGAAAAACAGAGCTGGAGGAATCATGCAGCCCAACTTCAGACTATACTACAAAGCTACAGTAAACAAAACAGTATGGTATTGGCACAAAACCAGAAATATAGATCAATGGAACAGGAGAGAAAGCCCAGAAATAAACCCATGCACCTATGGTCACCTAATCTATGACAAAGGAGGCAAGAATATACAGTGGAGAAAAGAGAGTCTCTTCAATGACTGTTGCTGGGAAAACTGAACAGCTACAAGTAAAAGAATGAACTTAGAACATTCTCTAATACCATATACAAAAATAAACAAAATGGATTAAAGACCTAAATGGGAGACCAGATACTGTTAAAACTCCTAGAGGAAAACATAGGCAGAATACTCTTTGACATAAATCGCAGCAATATTTTTTTTGGATTCATCTCCTAGATAATGGAAATAAAAGCAAAAATAAACAAATGGGAGATAATTAAACTTGAAAGCTTTTGCACATCAAAGGAAACCATAAACAAAATGAAAAGACAACCTATAGAATGGGAGAAAATATTTGCAAATGATGCAACTGACAAGGGGTTCATATCTAAAATATAGAAACAGCGCATGCAACTCAATATCCAAAAACCATACAACCCAATCAAAAAATGGGCAGAAGACCTAAATAGAAATTTCTGCAAAGAAGACATACAGATGGCCAACAGGCACATGAAAAGATGCTCAGCATCACGAATTAATAGAGAAATGTAAATGAAAACTACAGTGAGGTATCACCTCACAATGGTCAGAATGGCCATCATCAAAAAATCTACAAATAACAAATGCTGAAGAGAGTTTGGAGAAAAGGGAACCCTCTTACACTGTTGGTGGGAATGTACATTGGTGCAGCCACTATGGAAAACAGTACGGAGCTTCCTTAAAAAATTAAAACTACCCTATGACCAGCATGTATCCGGAGAAAACCATAATTCAAAAAAAATACATGCACCCC
Source organism: Globicephala melas (assembly GCF_963455315.2). Lineage (NCBI taxonomy): Eukaryota > Metazoa > Chordata > Mammalia > Artiodactyla > Delphinidae > Globicephala > Globicephala melas. The sequence continues at coordinate 7,263,487 of NC_083335.1, read as the reverse complement.
AATGCTCATAGCAGCACTGTTTACAATAGCGAAGACACGGAAGCAACCTAAATGTCCATTGACAGATGAATGGGTAAAGATGTGGTACAGATATACAATGGAATATTAGTCATAAAAAGAATGAAATAATGCCATTTGCAGCAACATGGATGGATCTAGAGATTATCATACTAAGTGAAGTAAGTCAAAGACAAATATGTGATATCACTTATATGTAGAATCTAAAAAAATGATACAAATGAACTTATATACAAAACAGAAATAAACTCATAGACATAAAAAACAAACTTATGGTTACCAAAAGGAAAAGGCAGGGAGGGATACTTTAGGAATTTGGGAGTAACACATACATACTACTATACATAAAATAGATAACCAACAAGGTCCTACTGTATAGCACAGGGAACTATACTCAATATCTTGTAATAACCTGTATGGGAAAAAGAATCTGAAAAAGAATAGATACATGTATATGTATAACTGAATCACTTTGCTGTACACCTGAAACTAACATAACATTGTAAATCAACTACACTTCAATAAAAAGTTTGTTTTGGGGAAAAAATAAGAAACAGTGAATTCATATTGGACAGACCCAAAAGAAGCTTCCAGAACGACAAATGTGCAATAGGCCTAAAGAGTAACCAGTCCAAATTAGAAGAGGAGACTCTCAGGCCCCCAAAAGGAAGACTCTAGGAAAATAAGAGGAATAAAAATTTGCTGGATGAAATTTATCTTATGGAAGAGGAATCTAGAGATTTTACGTTGCATAAAGAAAGAGTAAAAAGCATATGCATAAGTAAGAAAAAATGAAGACAGAAATTCTTACTTCCGGGAAAAATGGAAAGTTGTATAAAAGAGGAAATACAGTCACAGTACATTACCTGGTTCTGCAGGGAATACATTTTATGGAATGACAAATAATAAACATATTACTGGTGTCTCTGAGTGAGACCAATAAATAGCTCCTTCTCTTTCCTACCTGGAGTATGAGAAAATTGAGAAAGACCAGCAGATTGGAGGCCAGAATATCACTATTACTACTTGTAGATGCGGAAGATATAGCTTAGTGAAGAGCAAAATGACCCTCCTAACTAAATCACAGGCAAGCTTGCCCACCCACCCATAGCAACTCATAGCAAATGCCATCAAACAAAAACTTGTTTACATAGTAATTTTACACTATGACAAACGAACCCAGTAGATCAATGAAGTACTGATGTTAATTTATTAAAGGAAAATGCCAATATCAGTGATGAAGACATTAATTAGTTATTTATATTTTTATATAACTGTATATAAATATAATACCGGTTTTATTTTGTTTTTGGTTTGCCAATTTTGAATACTCTTGTGTTTGATTTTGAATGCTGGAGAGCTAGAGCAGGACAGTGGTTGGTGAATATTTCCTGACTCTCCTGTGGGAAGGAAAACCTGAGGGTTTACAGGAGGAAGAAACAGCAAGGCCAGGCCTCAAAGAGGAAAGAGAGAGAGGTGAAAATGCAGTATGTCTAGAGCTAGATACCATGTACCTGTTCTAATTGATGAGCTTTCACCTCAGAGATTCTAATTGGAGAGATAAGACACGTTGTTTATTTTGTTCATCTTGATGGCTGACACAGGCTCTGTGATTGATTCAGCTGTTACTACTGGTATTGCTTGTAAATGCAGCAAAATCTCATTAATTTTGATCTAACTGATTTCTGTATTTACAAAACTAAAACTGTGAGGCTTTGGCCGGGAAAAGAACATTGGCAGTGCTCAAGTGGCAGTGCTTGATTATTAGTAGATATCAGGAGAGACCCATCGGTCAGCACCATTCAATCTTGCTGTGTGTGGCAATGTCTACATGCTATGCAGAATCCCGTCCTGCACTCCCATCCTACACTGTGAGAGAGAGAGAGAGAGAAGAGGAAGAGAGAGAGAGAGAAGAGGAAGAAAGAGAGAGAAAATAGATATGATTGAAATAAACCATAAGCAGCTTTGGTGATAACTACATACAGTATTGTGACAGAAAAAAAGAAAAGTGAGGTCTTAAAAAAGGTAGAAGTTCTGGGCTTCCCTGGTGGCGCAGTGGTTGAGAGTCCGCCTGCCTATGCAGGGGACACGGGTTCGTGCCGGGTCTGGGAAGATCCCACATGCCGCGGAGCAGCTGGGCCCGTGAGCCATGGCCGCTGAGCCTGCGCATCTGGAGCCTGTGCTCCGCAACGGGAGAGGCCACAACAGTGAGAGGCCTGCATACCGCCAAAAAAAAAAAAAAAAAAAAAAAAAAGGTAGAAGTTCTCTTTACAGAATTTTATGGTATATTTACTAAAAAAACAACAAAATATACAATTACTCCATATATTTTACATTTGAAAATGCCTATAGAGAAGCACCTTTGAAGAAATCTGTCCTTAACTAACTGCAACCCTCTTTTTTTCTTTTCTCTCTGATGTGGCCTCTGGAAGCTTTTACAGATGATCTTGGCCCATGAAGGCAGAAGATGGCAAGGCAAAATGGCTTTCCTTTACTCCTTTGGGAGTACTAAGGTATTCCCAAACTCTGAAAACTCATGGTTTCTATGGCAGAGTCTATTTCCATTCAAGTTAATTGAAGAAACTTTTGATGCTATTTGCCTTTTCTAGTTACAGAATATTCACTGAATCCAGTGCTAGACATTAAAGTGTTTTATTTTCAATATCCTAGTTTATTAGTTAATTCAATAAGTATTTACTACTCTCCTGTTATGTGTCAGGCACAGTTCTAGGCACAGTGAACACAGAAATGAAAAAAGCAAAGTCCTTGCCTTCCTGGAGTTTACATTTCAACCAGAGAACCTGATGAGAAAAGGAGTGTTCAATACCCTCTACCAGTCTTTTGTTTCATAATTTGCTGGTCATTTATTATGACTCAGTCCAGTTCCATGTTTTCTAACAGCATTTTCAGATATAATTTACATACCATACAATTCACCCATTTAAAGTGTACCATTCAATGGATTTTAGTATATGTACAGAGTTGTGTAACAATCATTACAGTCAACTTAAAAACATTTTCATCATCCTGAAATGAAACCTCATACACTTTATCAGTCATCCATCTACCTCCCTCCATAATCCCAGTCCTAGGCAACCACTCATTATTTTCTGTCTCTATGGATTTGTCTATTAGGACCATTTCATATAAATGGAATTATACAATGTGTGCTTCTTTCACTTAGCATGATGTTTTCTAGGTTCATCCATATTGTAGCATGTATCAGTACTTCATTCCTTTTTAAAGCTGAATTATATTCCATTATATAGATAGAACACAGTTTATTGGTCCATTCACCAACTGCTGGACAGTTAAGCTCTTTCCACTTTTTGGCTATTAACGAATAATGCTGCTACGAACACTCATGTTTACATATTGTATAGACATACATTTTTATTTCTCTTGGGTATACAGAGTAGAATGCTGGGTCATACGGCAACTCTATGTTTAACTTTTTGGGGAACTGCCAGAATCCAGTCCCACTTGAAATTCCAATCATATATCCTTTTCAAATATCCTCCTTTCTCCCAGGACCGACTAAACTATGGCTCTGTTAACTTGGAGTCAAGGAGAGAAATATCTCCAGGCTTGTTCTGGTTCAGTCTAATGTCAGAGGCCCTGATAAGGGCCAAGGATTCCTGTGCCCCAGGTTTCCCACCCTCCATGTTGCCTGAAGCCACAGTAACCACTGGGGTCTTTGGAGGTCACCGAGGGCTCAAGGGCCTGGAATGAGGGGTGCCCCCATTTTCTTCATCCCTGAAAACAGCCCTACTATAGCTCTTCACAGTTCCCCCCAAGGCATGGGATACTCCAGTGAACCTCCCCCTTCAGAAGTTTCAGGAAAGAAGCAAGTACTAATCTCTACATATGGGCACTCTCAAACTTCAAGGATGTGCATCCAGCAACCTCTTCTTCTCTCCAAGAACAAGAGAAGAAGAGGGCTGTATACAAAACAATCTCAAGAAGGAAGAGCAGAGCTGGAGGAATTACACTCCCTGACTTCAGACTATACTACAAAGCTACAGTAATCATGGTTTTGGCACAAACAGACACATAGAAAAATGGGACAGAATCAGGATTTCCGTGGTGGTGCAGTGGTTAAGAATCCACCTGCCAATGCAGGGGACACGGGTTCGAGCCCTGGTCCAGGAAGATCTCACATGCTGCAGAGCAACTAAACCCGTGAGCCACAACTGCTGACCCTGCGCTCTGGAGCCAGCAAGCCACAACTACTGAGCCTGCGTGCCACAGCTACTGAAGCTCACATGCGTAGAGTCCATGGTATGCAACAAGAGAAACCACTGCAATGAGGAGCCCGCGCACCGCAATGAAGAGCAGCCCCCACTCGCTGCAACTAGAGAAAGCCCGCATGCAGCAATGAAGACCCAATCCAGCCATAAATAAATAAATAAATAGATAGATAGAAAGAAAGAAAGAAGTAAAATAAAAGAAAAATGGGACAGAATAGATCATCCAGAAATGAACCCATGCACTCATGGTCAATTAATCTACCACAAAGCAGGCAAGAATATACAATGGAGAGAAGACAGTCTCTTCAGTAAGTAGTTCTGGGAAAACTGGACAGCTGTATGTAAAAGAATGAAATTAGAACATTATCTAACACAATACACAAAAATAAATTGAAAATGGGATAAAGACCTAAATGGAAGACCAGATACTATAAAACCCCTAGAGGAAAACATAGGCAGAACACTCTTTGACACAAATCGCAGCAATATTTTTTTGGATCTGTTTCCTAAAGTAAAGGAAATAAAGCAAAAATAAACAAATGATACCTAATTAAACTTAAAACCTTTGGCACAGCAAAGGAAACCATCAACAAAACAAAAAGGCAACCTACTGAATGGGAGAAAATATTTGCAAATGATATTACTGATATGGGATTAATATCCAACATATATGAACAACTCATACAACTCAACAGCAAACAACCTGATTAAAAGTTGGGCAGAAGAACTGAACAGACATTTTTCCAAAGAGGAAATGCAGATGGCCAACAGGCACATGAAAAGATGCTTAACATCACTAATCATCGGGGAAATGCAAATCAAAACTACAGTGAGATGTCCCCTCACACCTGTCAGAATGGATATCATCAAAAAGACCACAAATAAAACTGGACAGCTACATGTAAAAGAATGAAATTAGAACACTCCCTAACACCATACACAAAAATAAACTCAAAATGGATTAAAGACCTAAATGTAAGGCCAGACAGTATAAAACTCTTAGAGGAAAACATAGACAGAACACTCTATGGCATAAATAACAGCAATATCCTTTTTTGACCCACCTCCTAGAGAAATGGAAATAAGAACAAAAATAAACAAATGGGACCTAATGAAACTTCAAAGCTTTTGCACAGCAAAGGAAACCATAAACACGGTGAAAAGACAACCCACAGAATGGGAGAAAAATATTTGCAAACAAAGATACTGACAAAGGATTAATCTCCAAAATATACAAGCAGCTCATGCAGCTCAATATCAAAAAAAAACAACCCACTCCAAAGATGGGCAGAATACCTAAATAGATATTTCTCCAAAGAAGATACACAGATTGCCAACAAACACATGAAAGAATGCTCAACATCACTAATCATTAGAGAAATGCAAATCAAAACTACAATGAGGTATCACCACACAGCAGTCAGAATGGCCATCATCAAAAAATCTAGAAACAATAAATGCTGGAGAGGGTGTGGAGAAAAGGGAACCCTCTTGCACTGTTGGTGGGAATGTAAATTGATACAGCCACTATGGAGAACAGTATGGAGGTTCCTTAAAAAACTAAAAATAGAACTAAGTATCATACGACCCAGCAATCCCACTACTGGGCATATACCCTGAGAAAACCATAAATCGAAAAGAATCATGTAACACAATGTTCATTGCAGCTCTATTTTCAATAGCCAGGACATGGAAGCAACCTAAGTGTCCATCGACAGATGAATGGGTAAAGAAGATGTGGCACATATATACAATGGAATATTACTCAGCCATAAAAAGAAACGAAATTGAGTTATTATTTGTAGTGAGGTGGATGGACCTAGAGTCTGTCATACAGAGTGAAGTAAGTCAGAAAGAGAAAAATACTGTAAGCTAACACATATATATGGAATCTAAAAAAAAAAAAAAACTGAAGAAGAAACTACAGGCAGGACAGGAATAAAGACGTAGAGAATGGACTTGAGGACAAGGGGAGGGGGAAGGGTAAGCTGGGATGAACTGAGAGAGAGGCATGGACATATATACACTACCAAATGTAAAATAGATGGCTAATGGGAAGCAGCCACATAGCACAGGGAGATCAGCTCGGTGCTCTGTGACCACCTAGAGGGGTGGGATAGGGAGGGTGGGAGGGAGGGAGACACAAGAGGGAGGAGATATGGGGATATATGTATACATATAGCTGATTCACTTTGTTATACAGCAGAAACTAACACACCATTGTAAAGCAATTATACTCCAATAAAGATGTTAAAAAAAAAAGCATGAAATTTTGCCATTTGCAGCAACATGGATGGACTTGGAGGGTATTATGCTAGGTCAAATAAGTTAGAGAAAGACAAATACTGTATGATATCTCTTATATGTGGAATCTAAAAAATACAACAAACTAGTGAATATAACAAAAAGCACCAGATATAGAGAAGCAGACACAGATATAGAGAAGAAACTAGTGGTTACCAGTCCGGGGAGGGGAGGAGCAAGCTAGGGGTAGGGGATTAACAGCTACAAACTATTGGGTGTAAGACAGGCTACAGGGATGTATTGTACAACATGGAAAATACAGCCAATAGTTTGTAATTAACTGTAAATGGAGTGTAACCTTTAAAAATTTTATAAAATACTAGAAGGAAAAAAAGTCTGACACTTTTACCAATCTTTTCAGAGAGATAAAGTTAGTTTTATCCTCACTTTACTAATAAAACCTATCTGAGGAGCAGAGAGGACAAATGTTTTTGTCCAAGGGCAAATTCCAAGGAGGTAGAATCTGACTCACTGTAATGTGATGGGCAGTTCCTGTAACGGTAATAACCACACTGTACAGTCAAGTATTCGGCCTACTCTTCTCTGGTGTTTCTCTAGCGTTGTGAACTTTCTCTCTGTGCAGCTCATTCCTCTCCAATACTCTACTTACAAATTCTAGCCACTTTGGATTCCTCAATCCCTGACAGCTGTCTCAACTCAGCAAAGCCCCAGGACTCTGCTTGGTTTCCCTCTTCTGCACTGCGACCTTGAACATGCCTTTAGGAGACAGGGTGTGTGAACCATAGGGCTCATCTTGTTTGATTTCCCTTTCTCAGAAATCACAGTCCTGCACTACCAGTTGTGCAATGTCTTAAAATCACTTATTCATATATTTTTCTCTGGTTTTCCAGTTTTTATGACAGAAGGGCAATGCCTATATCAATTAGCACTTCATGGATGGAAGTGTAAATTCTGGCATCCTATACTTTTTAAAAAATCCTACTTTAGATTTTATAGATTTTTTTCTTACATGACATTGCTAATTTGCGGATATGTTTTTTTTCCTGTAATTCATGTTACTAGTGAATACTAGCATTTATTACAATAAATGTATGGACATAGTGAGAATTATGTAAAATTTAACTTTTGGTATATTTACTCAACATTATTTGCATTTTCACACAATATAAATGTTTTCATAAAGATTATGTTATGTATACACTGATGTGTATAAAATTGATGGCTAATAAGAACCTGCAGTATAAAAAAATAAACAACAAGAAAACAACTAATGCTAAACTTTCTTTGGGTTATTTGTATGGAAATATGTTAATATAAATGTTCCAGACATTACATGAAATTTCTAAAAATCTTATATGTTCTGGTATAATGTTATAAGTCATAATTCTAGTTATTACTTTAAAATGTGTATCCCAGAAATAACTAAATTTCCTTGTCAATTGCATTATTATGAACTTTCACCAAATCTTTTAACCGTGGTCATTTTTAAGTCTTTTGTCATTTACAGACAGTTCTGGGTGTACTCTGATGCTTTTGCAAAAATGTTCCTATAAAAGGGTTTCATCTTCAAGGAATTCATGGAAAAATCTCTGACAAGTACAGGTTTCTGGTAACTGAATATACTGCTGAACTGAATGAATAAGCATTTTCAGAACTCTAAGGGAAAACTGATGAATTCATAAAAGTGCCAACAAAAGATCAAGATGAAAAAAAATTAATTACATGGGACTGAGTGAACTGATGAGGATGATTATAATTTTTGTGACTTTCTGTTTGAATAAAAAAAAATCCCACAGGGACTCAGGGGCAAAAAATATACAAATCAGTTTTCACTGCAAAGTAAAGGAGCTGTTACAGTGGAGGATTGCTGGACTGAATGTCAGTATTATGACATAGTATGAGTGTGTTTCCTGTTTGCTAACTGCAACATTGTTGCTTTTGTTGTGGTCATCCATTTACAATGCTTGGTGTCAGTTGATTTATCTCTGGTAAAAATAAAATACAGTGTGTGTGTGTGAGTTGTGGGAAAAAAAAAAGCTGCAAAGTGCTCCACGTGCCTGTCTCTGACAGTGCCCCATGCCTTCTTCTCTGGACTGTAAAGGTGGATGAATCAGCTCTTAGCATCAATCATTAAGAAACAATTAATGAAAGTGCTCATATATGATTAATGCTTTCTAAATAACATTCAACCAACACAGACTACCTCCATAACCTCTTGTTACGAATATCTGGTTCAAATATTATAGTGGTAGAATGTTACTCTTCACCACTAATATAAGCACATTCCCTCCTAGGGAATATAAAGCAATGAAATAAAAACTGCATTAGGTGCCTGTCACTAGTAGGCATTCAAATATCTATTCAAAGAATAAAAAAGAAACACTGGTACCAGTCCAGCCCTATGAAAAGCTGACCATTGAAATTTATCGCACTTTCCATATGCATCCATTTTCTCATCTTAAGATGGAGAAAATAAAGTCTGCCATCATCTTCGTCTCTCAGAGGTGTCATGAAATTGAGATCATATATGAAGTATTTTATCTCAATATATAGATTTAAGCTATTGCTTTTTTCTTTTCTATTATGGTTTATTACAAGATATTGAATATAGTTTCCTGTGCTATACAGTAGGTCCTTGTTTATCTATTGTGTATATAGTAGTTTGTATCTGTTAATCCCAAACCCCTAATTTATCCCCCCTCCTTTCCCCTTTGGTAACTATAAGTTTGTTTTCAATGTCTGTGAGTCTGTTTCTGTTTTGTAAATAAGTTCATTTGTATCATATTTTAGATTCCACATATAAGTGATATCAAATGATATTTTTCTTTCTTTGAATTCATTCACTTAGTATAGTAATCTCGAGGTCCATCCATGTTGCTGCAAATGGTTATTATTTCATTCTTTTTTATGGCTGAGTAATATTCCATTGTATATATGTACCACATCTTCTTTGTCCATTCCTCTGTTGATGGACATTTAGATTGCTTCCATGTCTTGACAACTGTAAACAGTGTTGCTGTGAACTTTGGGGTGCATGTATCTTTTCAAATTAGAGTTTTCTCTGAATATATGCCCAGGAGTGAGATTGCTAGATTATATGGTAACTCTTATTTTTAGTTTTTTGAGGAACCTCATACTGTTTTCCATAGTGGCTGCACCAATTTACATTCCCACCAACAGCGTAGGAGGGTTCCTTTTCCTAAGATATTATTTATATATGTATTTTCCGTTAAGGCCCATAGGTAAGGTGAGTTATCATCAGTGTGTTACACAGGGCATCAATGGAAATGGGAGCTGGCAGTGCTCAGGTCTTGGAGTTAAGCAGGGGCACCAAGGCCAGGTAGGCAGTAGGTAAGGCAGGGAAGTGTGTGGGGGAAGCCTGAGAAGGAACAGCTGGAGGGAAGCAGCATTCAGAGCTCAGGAGGTCTCACCAAGTGAATGGGAACTAGTCAGCGCTGGGAAGAGGGTAGAAGGCAAAGGATGCATCAAAGGTCGGCCACAGCCGGCAGGAGACTGGCAATCAGTGAGCACGAGCTAGTCCTGTTACAGGAGTTAGTTGCACTTGCCCTGATTTACCATGTCTGTGCCAGAATTCCATTGAGCTTTGCCCTGTAAGGTTTTGCTGACACGTGGAGCTGAAGGTTGAAGTCAAGAGAGAAGTGGTCACCATCCAATCAGCCCATGTTGCTTGTAGCTGTTGCCATGTTATAGGTGTGTGTTCATGACCCCATCTGCTGCTAACAGTGAGTCATTCTTGCAAATAAAATAAATATCAATACATTTACATGCATCATATACCTTATACAAATCCTGTGAGTGGTGTTACAAAAAATAACAGATTTGGGAAGCAAAACAAATGCTTAAGTTAGCAATTTCTTCATGTGATTCTGGTAGTGCTGTTAACCTTGCTGGGAGATATGACTGTTACCTTATTCAAATACTATCTACTAATGTTCACCCACGTTTATTCAGTGTTTGGGTATCCGCCATAGACTGTAGTTCTCTGTAATACCACTAAACGTAATATTTATTAATTATTAAATAAATTTGTTTCCTATATCCATAATCGTGAATAAAGAGTAGGAAGAATGTTGGCAGTATTTAAAGGAAAAAAAAAGATTATGTTAAAGGTTGATAACAGCCAATCATATGTCTGTATACAAGTTTCTGAAATATGTGACTATTGAAGGCCATATTTGATGCTATTTATATTCTAGGTTCTCTGCTTACTAGTAGAGCCAATTTAAGCATCTTTGCTAGTCTGTTTCCTAATCTCAAAAATAAAGACAATATTATCCTTTATAGGATCACTGTGTAGATCAAATAAGATAATGCATGTAAAGCAAGGATTACCATAGAACTAGCTATCCACAAAACTTAATTTTATTATTAATGTTCCCGATATATGTACAAAGCACTACATAGCTTTGGATAAATTAATTTCATTATTTTTTAATGAACATCTTTGTGCCTGAGGGAAGGGAGGTGAATTAAGTGAGATAGGGCCAAATCCATAAGAACTTTGTTTACCATATTGAAGAATTACTGGCTTGCTCATGAGGCTGAGTTATTTTTCATATATCCATATACATCAATCTGATACTGTTTAGAAGTACATTTAACCTTTAAATTAATTTGCAGACAAACCAAATGTACATCAACTTATTAACGGACATCTTTTCAGGCTAACAAATTCTCATCTAGTAACATAAAATGTGTTTTTTAACATCTTTATTGGAGTGTAATTGCTTTACAATGTTGTGTAACTTTCTGCTGTATAACAAAGTTAATCAGCTATATGTATACCTATATCCCCATATCCCCTCCCTCTTGTGTCTCCCTCCCTCCCACCCTCCCTATCCCACACCTCTAGGTGGTTACAAAGCACTGAGCTGATCTCCCTGTTCTATGCGGCTGCTTCCCACTAGCTATCTAGTTTATGTTTGGTAGTGTATATATGTCCATGCCACTCTCTCAGTTCGTGCCAGCTTACCCTTCCACCTCCTCTGTCCTCAAGTCCATTCTCTACATCTGCATCTTTATTCCTGTCCTGGCCCTAGATTCTTCAGGACCATATATATATATATACACACACACATATTTTTAGATTCCTATATATGTGTTAGCATACGGTATTTGTTTTTCTCTTTCGAACTTACTTCACTGTGTATGACAGATTGTAGGTCCATCCACATCACTACAAATAACTCAATTTCGTTTGTATTTATGGCTGAGTAATATTCCATTATATATTTGCCACATCTTCTTTACCCATTCATCTGTTGATGGACACTTAGGTTGCTTCCATGTCCTGGCTATTGAAAATAGAGCTGCAATGAACATTGTGTTACATGACTCTTTTTGACTTAATGGCCTTCTCAGGGTATATGCCCTGTAGTGGGATTGTTGGGTCGTATGACAGTTCTACTTTTAGGTTTTTAAGGAACCTCCATACTGTTCTCCATAGTGGCTGTATCAATTTACATTCCCACCAGCAGTGCAAGAGGGTTCCCTTTTCTCTACACCCTCTCCAGCATTTATTGTTTGTAGATTTTTGGATGAGGGCCATTCTGACTGGAATGAGGTGATACCTCATTGTAGTTTTGACTTGCATTTCTCTAATGATTAGGGATGTTGAGCATCCTTTCATGTGTTTGTTGGCAGTCTGTATATCTTCTTTGGAGAAATGTCGATTTAGGTCTTCTGCCCATCTTTGGAGTGGGTTGTTTGATTTCTTGCTATTGAGCTGCATGAGCTGCTTGTAAATTTTGGAGATTAGTCCTTTGTCAGTTGCTTCATTTCCAAATATTTTCTCCAGTTCTGAGAGTTGGCTTTTCATCTTGTTTATGGTTTCCTTTGCTATGCAAAAGCTTTTAAATTTCATTATTTCCCATTTGTTTATTTTTGTCCTTATTTCCATTCTCTAGGAGGTGGGTCAAAAAGGATCTTGCTGTGATTTATATGATAGAGAGTTCTGCCTATGTTTTCCTCTAAGAGTTTTATAGTGGCTAGCCTTACATTTAGGTCTTTAATCCATTTGAGTTTATTTTTGTGTATGGTGTTAGGGAGTGTTCTAATTTCATTCTTTTACATGTAGCTGTCCAGTTTTCCCAGCACCACTCTTTGAAGGGGCTGTCTTTTCTCCATTTTATATTCTTGCCTCCTTTATCAAAAATAAGGTGACAATATATGTGTGGGTTTATCTCTGGGCTTTCTCTCCTGTTCCATTGATCTGTATTTCTGTTTTTGTGCCAGTACCATACTGTTTTGATTACTGTAGCTTTGTAGTATAGTCTGAAGTCAGGGAGTCTGATTTCTCCAGCTCCGTTTTTTCCCCTCAAGACTGCTTTGGCTATTTGGGGTCTTTTGTGTTTCCACAGAAATTGTGAAATTTTTTGTTCTCCTTCTGTGAAAAACGCCATGGGTACTTTGATAGGGATTGCATTGAACCTGTACATTGCTCTGGGTAGTATCGTCATTTTCACAATGTTGATTCTTCCAATCCAAGAACATGGTATATCTCTCCATCTGTTTGCATCATCTTTAATTGCTTTCATCAGTGTCTTATAGTTTTCTGCATACAGGTCTTTTGTCTGCATAGGTAGGTTTATCCCTATATATTTTCTCCTTTTTGTTGTAATGGTAAATGGGAGTGTTTCCTTAATTTCTCAGATTTTTCAGATTTTTCAACGTTAGTGTATAGGAATGCAAGAGATTTGTGTGCATTAATTTTGTATGCTACTACTTTACCAAATTCATTGATTAGCTCTAGAAGTTTTCTGGTAGCATCTTTAGGATTCTCTAAGGTATAGTATCATGTCACCTGCAAACAGTGACAGCTTTACTTCTTTTCTGATTTGGATTACTTAAATTTCTTTTTTTTTCTCTGAATGCTGTGTGCTTCCAAAACTATGTCGAATAATAATGGAGAGAGTGGACAACCCTGTCTTGTTCCTTATGTTAGAGGAAATTCTTTCAGTTTTTCACCATTGAGAATGATATTGGCTGTGGGTTTGTCATATATGGCATTTATTAAGTTGAGGTAAGTTCCCTCTATGCCTACTTTCTGGAGTGTTTTTTATCATAATTGGGCATTGAATTTTGTCGAAAGCTTTTTCTGCATCTATTGAGATGATCATATGGTTTTTCTCCTTCAATTTGTTAATATGGTGTATCACATTGATTGATTTGCATATATTGAAGAATCCTTGCATCCCTGGGATAAAACCCACTTGACCATGGTGTATGATCCTTTTAATGTGCTGTTGGTTTCTGTTTGCTAGTATTTTGTTGAGGATTTTTGCATCTGTGTTCATCAGTGATATTGACCTGTAGTTTTCTTTCTTTGTGACATCTTTGTCTGGTTTTGGTATCAGGGTGACGGTGGCCGTGTAGAATGAGTTTGGGCTCTGCTATATTTTGGAAGAGTTTGAGAAGGATAGGTGTTAGCCCTTCTCTAAATGTTTGCTAGAATTCGCCCGTGAAGCCATCTGGTTCTGCGCTTTTGTTTGTTGGAAGAGTTTTAATCACAGTCTCAATTTCTGTGCTTGTGATTGGTCTGTTTATATTTTCTGTTTCTTCTGGGTTCAGTCTTGGAAGGTTGTGCTTTTCTAAGTATTTGTCTGTTTCCTCCAGGTTGTCCATTTTATTGGCATAGAGTTGCTTGTAGTAATCTCTCATGATCCTTTATATTTCTGTAGTATCAGTGGTTACTTCTCCTTTTTTATTTCTAATTTTATTGATTTGCGTCTTCTCCTTTTTTTTCTTTATGAGTCTGGCTAATGGTTGATCAATTTTGTTTATCTTCTCAAAGAACCACCTTTTAGTTTTTTTGATCTTTGCTGTTTCCTTCATTTATTTTTCATTTGTTTCTGATCTGATTTTTATGATTTCTTTCCTTCTGCTAACTTTGGGGATGTTGGCACTTCTTTCTCTAACTGATGTAGGTGTAAGGTTAGTTTGTTTATCTGAGTTGTTTCTTGTTTCTTGAGGTAGGATTGTACTGCTATAAACTTCCCTCTTAGAACTGCTTTTGCTGCATCCCACAGGTTTTGGGTCATCGTGTTTTCGTTGTCATTTGTTTCTAGGTAGTTTTGGTTTCCTCTTTGATTTCTTCAGTGATCTCTTGGTTATTTAGTAGTGTATTGTTTAGCCTCCATGTGTGTGTATTTTTTACAGATTATTTTCCTGTAATTGATACCTATTCTCATAGCGTTGTGGTCAGAAAAGGTACTTGATACAATTTCAATTTTCTTAAATTTACCAAGGCTTGATTTGTGACCCAAGATATGATCTATCCTGGAGAATGTTCCATGAGCACTTGAGTAGAAAGTGTATTCTGTTGTTTTTGGATGGAATGCCCTATGAATATCAATTAATTCCATCTTATTTAATGTAACATTTAAAGCTTGTGTTTCCTTATTTATTTTCTGTTTGGATGATCTGTCTATTGGTGAAAGTGGGTTGTTAAAGTCCCCTAGCATGATTGTGTTACTGTCGATTTCCCCTTTTATGGCTGTTAGCATTTGCCTTATGTATTGAGGTGCTCCTATGTTGGGTGCATATATATTTACAATTGTTATATCTTCTTCTTGGATTGATCCCTTGATCATTATGTAGTATCCTTCCTTGTCTCTTGTAATAGTCTTTATTTTAAAGTTTATTTTGTCTGATATGAGAATTGCTACTCCAGCTTTCTCTTGATTTCCATTTGCACGGCATATCTTTTTCCATCCCCTCCCTTTCAGTCTGTCTGTGTCCCTAGGTCTGAAGTGGGTCTCTTGTAGACAGCATATATAATGGTATTGTTTTTGGATCCATTTAGCCAGTCTATGTCTTTTGGTTGGAGCATTTAATCCAGTTACATTTAAGGTAGTTATCGATATGTATGTTCCTATTACCATTTTCTTAATTGTTTTGGGTTTGTTATTGTAGGTCTTTTCCTTCTCTTGTGTTTCCTGCCTAGAGAAGTTCCTTTAGCATTTGTTATAAAGCTGAGGTGGTGGTGCTGAATTCTCTTAGCTTTTACTTGTCTGTAATGCCTTTAATTTCTCTGTCGAATCTGAATGAGATCCTTGCTGGGTACAGTCATCTTGGGTGTAGGTTTTTGCCTTTCATCACTTTAAATATGTCTTGCCACTCCCTCCTGGCTTGCAGAGTTTCTGCTGAGAGATCAGCTGTTAACCTTATGGGGATTCCCTTGTATGTTTTTTGCTGTTTTTCCCTTGCTGCTTTTAATATTTTTTCTTTGTATTATTTAATTTTTGATAGTTTGATTAAAATGTGTCTTGGCATGATTATCCTTGAATTTATCCTGTATGGGACTCTGTGCTTCCTGGACTTGATTGCCTATTTCCTTTCCCATATTAGGGAAGTTTTCAACTATAATCTCTTCAAAAAGTTTCTCAGTCCCTTTATTTTTCCCTTTTTCTTCTGGGACCCCTATAATTCGAATGTTGGTGTGTTTAATGTTGTCCCAGAGGTCTCTGAGACTGTGCTCAATCCTTTTCATTCTTTTTCTTTATTCTGCTCTGTGGTAGTTATTTCCACTATTTTATCTTCCAGGTCACTTATCCGTTCTTCTGCCTCAATTATTTTGCTATTGATTCCTTCTAGAGAATTTTTAATTTCATTTATTGTGTTGTTCATCATTGCTTGTTTGCTCTTTAGTTCTTCTACATCCTTGTTAAATGTTTCTTGCCTTTATTCTATTTCCAAGATTTTGGATCATCTTTACTCTCATTACTCTGACTTGTTTTTCAGGTAGACTGCCTATTTCCTCTTCATTTGTTTGGTCTGATGGATTTCTGCCTTGCTCCTTCATCTGCTGTGTGTTTTTCTGTCTTCTCGTTTTGCTTAACTTACTGTGTTTGGGGTCTCCTTTTTGCAGGCTGCAGGTTCGTAGTTCCCGTTGTTTTTGGTGTCTGCCCCCAGTGGCTAAGGTTGGTTCAGTGGGTTATGGAGGCTTCCTGCTGGAGGGGACTGGTGCCTGTGTTTTGGTGGATGAGGCTGGATCTTGTCTTTCTGGTGGGAAGGACCATGTCTGGTGTTGTGTTTTGGGGTGTCTGTGACCTTATTATGATTTTAGGCAGGCTCTCTGCTAATGGGTGGGGTTGTGTTCCTGTCTTGCTAGTTGTTTGGCATAGGGTGTCCAGCACTGTGGCTTGCTGTTTGTTGAGTGAAGCTGGGTGCTGGTGTTGAGATGGAGATCTCTGGGAGAGCTTTCACCATTTGATATTACATGGAGCCAGGACATCTCTGGTGGACAAATGTCCTGAACTTGTCTCTCCCACCTCAGAGGCACAGGCCTGACACCCAGTCAGAGCACCAAGACCCTGTCAGCCACACACCATGTGTTCTTTTAAGAGCACTCTTAAGTAACGTCCTGATTATGTGGGGTACAATGGTGAGGGTAAACAGCTGTGGCAGGGCAGCAGGGTGAGCAGCCATAGAATATTTTATAGTTTTATCTTCCTATATTCATATTTTTCTTCAAAATATTTTCGTTTTCTAAAACTTTCACATTTTCTCTTAATTCTTCTCTTCAGTAGTTTGTATATGCTGTTGATATTCTGAGTGGCTTATCTGTTTTTAAATTGCATGTTGCTCTTTTACAGGGTGGCCATTGATATTTATATTTTTGTTTTACAACTAACCACTTTACTGATCTTTTTAGTTTCAATAGCTTGTTTGTTAATCCTATTTATTATTACAGGCAAACATATCATTTATAAACACTGATAATTTCTTTTCTACCCTTCTAATAATTCTACCTTTGAACTCTGTTCCATTTCTTATTATTTTGTCTAATTCATTCTGAAATATATAAAGTAGTAATGACATGACTACCATTTTCTTCCTGGATTTAATAAGAATGCCACTAGCATTTCCTCAGTAAAGTCATACTGACTATTGGTTTGAGATATACTCTGATACCCATTTTATATAAGAAGAAGTATTTTTGAATTAAACCCAAAAATGCAAATAGTATAAGAATATATCACAGGGAAACTGAAAAACTCTGGTAATACCACCCCCAGAGAAAAATATTTCGGTGCAGACTATGCATATTTTGTGAAAATTGATTTTTAAGTTAATACTCTTGGAGATTTTTACCTATAACTACATATATATCTACTTCATTCTTTCAAATTTTTCTATATTATTACATTCTATGGATATAACATAATACTTAGTGACCAGTTCATGGCTATTTTGGTTATTCGAATATTTAGTTATCACAAACAATGCTGCAATGAACACCCTTGTATATTTAGTTTTTACACGTGTATATAGTGCTTTTTTTGGGTACACTGAGGCAAAGAATGTGAATAGATTTTTAAGTTTGAGTAATGCAAATTTGTTAATAATTTTAAAAAGTAATACTTCTCAAATTCTGCATGTTCTAAGTCTTGTAGTGTTGAGGTTCCTTACCTACTCACTTAATTGAATTCATTGCTTCTGGTGGATATGAGACACTACCTTGAAAAAAAAAAACTATAGCTCAGCTAGTGGTTTAATGCAAATGGAGATAATATTCTTTTAACCATGATGTTTGTTTTTGAGAGAGAGAGAGAGATTTTCAAAATCTGAAAACTTTCCTCTATATCTGAAGAATAAACCTTGGATCTAAGCATAGAGGTTTACTATAAACTGTAGTGTAAAGGAGACAGAATATGACATAAGTTCCTATCGTACAAAAATGGGGGAAAAAAAACTTGCTGTGAGGAACGTGGCAAGAGCCAAAAAGGGAGGGACTCTGTTGAATATAGTGTATGTATCATTGAAATAAATAGTGTTTAATGCCCCCGTCCCCTAAACCCTGGCCTTGTGTTTAAGTGGAAGTGGTAGGTGCATAGAGGGGGACAAAGTAGTATGATAATAATTTTTAAGAGACAGGGAAGAGCTGAAAGTATAAGTGTATGATTTTTTTTTTAAATCTTTTCCCCTCAGGAACTATGGAAGAAATAGCTTCACACCTTCCCAATACAAAGCTGGAGTGGCTGTAATAGAGGAGGAATGGTGATTTCATGTACTTAGTAAAATGAGGGTCTGGAAATGTCCCCTCCTCAATTTTCCCACAGTTTTCACCAGACGTAAAAGAGGTCCAGAGGATCCCATGAGACAGACCCTGCATAGCAAGTAGAAGGTATGTAATAATTGAGTGTGTATGACTCTCTCTGGGATCAAGAGTCATGATCATGAGTGTACATTACAGAGGTTCCAGGGTGGATATCCCAAAGCTGAAGTCTAGATGGAGGATACCAGTGAGTATCAGGATCAGCCACATCAACAAGAACCAAGATGGGAAGCCTAGTAAGCAAGAATTGGCTGTTTTTCCTAGAAATCCTTGTACGTTTCTCTATCAAGAGAAAACCCCGTGTTATATTAACTGCAGACACTGCAGCAGCAGATGAAGAAAAAAACAGAAAAAACCATATGCCTCAAACCAGAAGCAGTGAGCTCTATCTTAACCAGAGGTTAGTAGAGGAAGGTAACTCTTGATCCAGAAGTTCTCCTCTGGTGCTTCCATAATGCTATATAAATTTTCCCTTGTCCAGGTACCACTCACAGAAACAGGAAGAGGAAGTGGAATAAACCTGGAAAGTTTGACCATTTAACTACAAAGGACCTAAGCTCACCTGAAACAGTAGTTTTTAAACCTTGGGGGATGTTCAGTTACTTAGAATGTGTAAATTTAATGTATGTTCCCAGAGGCTGCCACTCCTGAGATGGCTTAAGAGTTCAGAGCAAGTAGCACATGAGTGGTCATGTGTAAATTTTTACCATGTTCAAAACGTATTTCCAGGGACTTCCCTGGTGGTCCAGTGGTTAAGACTCTGCACTTCCACTGCAGGG
This sequence comes from Globicephala melas, assembly GCF_963455315.2. Taxonomy (NCBI): domain Eukaryota; kingdom Metazoa; phylum Chordata; class Mammalia; order Artiodactyla; family Delphinidae; genus Globicephala; species Globicephala melas. Next base: position 7,244,096 of record NC_083335.1, on the reverse strand, counting down.
GGCATGGGTTCCATCCTGGTCAGGGAACTAAGATTCCTCATGCCATGGCCAAAATAAATAAATAAATAAATAATTTCCAAATTGACCTCCAAAAGGTTGTGTCAATTTCATTCCTCTAGGAAAATGTGCAAGTGCTTCCTTCCACACTGAAACTAGAAGGGAAGGGAAAATGGTGGTGGTGGGGGGAGTCTACTAACTCCAAAATAGATGCAAAAAGAGAAAAGTGCAGCTAATTAGCTTGTGACACAGTGAGGTTGTACTCAACAATTCAAAGTTCCACAAACTGATTTACAAGGTAATGCATTTCAAGTTCTATGGCTCACTTAAAATCTATGAATTCACTAAAAACGATTGAAATTAATAACAACCTGGTTTTTTACTTTCCCTCCATGACAAATAACTGCAGTCAATGATGTCAGATTTCTGAAAATGTTTAATTTTGGTAAAAAAAAAGGATAACTCTGCCTTTGCTATTTGTTTCCCCTTTCGAAACATTAATTAACAATACTCTCTTTTGCATTGACTGCACTTAAATAGGTGAGTATTAAAAATACACTCAGTATTCTCCAGGATAGGTCATACCTTGGGTCACAATCAAGCTTTTGTAAATTTAAGAAAATTGAAATTGTATCATGTATCTTTTCTGACCACAATGCTGTGAGACTAGGTATCAATTACAGGAAAAATTCTGTAAAAAATACAAACACATGGAGGCTAAACAGTACACTACTAAATAACCAAGAGATCACTGAAGAAATCAAAGAGAAAATTAAAAAGTACCTAGAAACAAATGACAATGAAAACAAAACCCAAAACCTATGGGATGCAGCAAAAGCAGTTCTAAGAGGGAAGTTTATAGCAATACAATCTTACCTCAAGAAGCAAGAAACATATCAAATGAACAACCTAACCTTACACCTAAATCAGTAAGAGAAAGAAGAACAAAGAAAACCCCAAAGTTAGTTAGCAGAAGGAAAGAAATCATAAAGATCAGATCAGAAATAAATGAAAAAGAAATGAAGGAAACAATAGCAAAGATCAAGAAAACTAAAAGCTGGTTCTTTGAGAAGATAAACAAAATTGATAAACCAGTAACAGACTCATCAAGAAAAACAGGGAGAAGACTGAGATCAATAGAATTAGGAATGAAAAGGAGAAGTAACAACAGACACTGCAGACATACAAAGGACCATGAGAGATTACTACAAGCAGCTCTATGCCAATAAAATGGACAACCTGGAAGAAATGGACAAATTCTTAGAAAAGCACAACCTTCCAAGACCAAACCAGGAAGAAATAGAAAACATAAACAGACCAATCACAAGCAGATATTGAGACTGTGATTAAAACTCTTCCAACAAATAAAAGCCCAGGACCAGATGGCTTCACAGGCAAATTATATTAAACACTTAGAGAAGAGCTATCACCTATTCTTCTCAAACTCTTCCAAAATATAGCAGAGGGAGGAACACTCCCAAACTCATTCTACAAGGCCACCATCACCCTGATACCAAAACCAGACAAAGATGTCACAAAGAAAGAAAATTACAGGTCAATATCACTGATGAACATAGATGCCAAAATCCTCAACAAAATACTAGCAAACAGAATCCAACAGCACATTAAAAGGATAATACACCATGATCAAGTGGGGTTTATCCCAGGAATGCAAGGATTCTTCAATATACGCAAATCTATCAATGTGATAAACCATATTAACAAATTGAAGGAGAAAAACCATATGATCATCTCAGTAGATGCAGAAAAACGTTTTGACAAAATTCAACACCCATTTATGATAAAAACGCTCCAGAAAGTAGGCATAGAGGGAAATTACCTCAACTTAATAAAGGCCATATATGAAAAACCCACAGCCAACATCGTTCTCAATGGTGAAAAACTGAAAGCATTTCCTCTAAGATCAGGAACAAGACAGGCTTGTCCACTCTCACCACTGTTATTCACATAGTTCTAGAAGTTTTAGCCTCAGCAATCAGAGAAGAAAAAGAAAGAAAAGGATCCAAATTGGAAAAGAAGTAAAGCTTTCACTGTTTGCAGATGACATGATACCACACATAGAGAATCCTAAAGATGCTATCAGAAAACTACTAGAGCTAATCAATGAATTTGGTAAACTAGTAGGATACAAAATTAATGCACAGAAATCTCTTGCATTCCTATACACCAATGATGAAAAATCTGAAAGAGAAATTAAGGAAACACTCCCATTTACCACTGCAACAAAAAGAAAAAAAAAACCTGGGAATAAAGCTACCTAAGCAGACAAAAGACCTGTATGCAGAAAACTGTAAGACCCTAATGAAAGAAATTAAAGATGATGGGGGGGGGACCTTGAAGATGGCGGAAGAGTAAGACGCGGAGATCACCTTCCTCCCCACAGATACACCAGAAATACATCTACACGTGGAACAACTCCTACAGAACACCTACTGAACGCTGGCAGAAGACCTCAGACCTCCCAAAAGGCAAGAAACTCCCCACGTACCTGGGTAGGGCAAAAGAAAAAAAAAGAAAAAACAGAGACCAAAGAATAGGGACGGCACCTGCACCAGTGGGAGGGAGCTGTGAAGGAGGAAAAGTTTCCACACACTAGGAAGCCCCTTCGCGGGCGGAGACTGCGGGGGGCGGAGGGGGGAGCTTTGGAGCCGCGGAGGAGTGCACAGCAACGGGTGCGGAGGGCAAAGCGGGGAGATTCCCGCACAGAGGATCGGTGCCGACCGGCACTCACCAGCCCGAGAGGCTTGTCTGCTCACCCGCCGGGGCGGGTGGGGCTGGGAGCTGAGGCTCTGAGGCTCGGGTTTCGGTTTCGGACGGAGCGCAGGGAGAGGACTGGGGTTGGCGGCTTGAACATAGCCTGAAGGGGTTAGTGCACCACGGCTAGCCGGGAGGGAGTCCGGGGGAAAAGTCTGCACCTGCCGAAGAGGCAAGAGACTTTTTCTTCCCTCTTTGTTTCCTGGTGCGTGAGGAGAGGGTTTTAAGAACGCTGCTTGAGGGAACTCCAGAGACGGGCGCGAGCCACGGCTAAAAGCGCGGACCCCAGAGACGGGCGCGAGCCGCGGCTAAAAGCGCGGACCCCAGAGACGGGCGGGAGACGCTAAAGCTGCTGCTGCCGCCACCGAGGGGACTGTGTGCGAGCACAGGTCACTCTCCACACCCCTCTTGCGCGGAGCCTGTGCAGCCCGCCACTGCCAGGTTCCCGGGATCCAGGGACAACTTCCCCGGGAGAACGCACGGCGGGCCTCAGGCTGGTACAAAGTCACGCCGGACTTTGCCGCCGCAGGCCCGCCCCGCACTCCGTGCCCCTCCCTCCCTGCCGGCCTGAGTGCGCCAGAGCCCCCGAATAAGCGGCTCTTTTAACCCCGTGCTGTCTGAGCAAAAAACAGACGCCCTCCAGCGACCTACATGCAGTGGCAGGGCCAAATCCAAAGCTGAGCCCCTGGGAGCTGTGAGAACAAAGAAGAGAAAGGGAAATCTCTCCCAGCAGCCTCAGAAGCAGTGGATTAAAGCTCCACAATCAACTTGATATACCCTGCATCTGTGGAATACCTGAATAGACAACCAATCATCCCAAATTAAGGAAGTGGACTTCAGGAGCAAGATCTATGATTTTTTTCCCTTTTCCTCTTTTTGTGAATGTATATGTGTATGCTTCTGTGTGAGATCTTGTCTGTATAGTCTTGCTTCCACCATTTGTCCTAGGGTTCTATCCGTCCATGGTTTTTTTTTTAAATTTTTTTCTTAATAATCAATTTTAATTTTAATAACATTATTATACTTTTCTTTCTTTCTTTCTTTCTTTCTTTCTTTCTTTCTTTCTTTCTTTCTTTCTTTCTTTCTTTCTTTCTTTTTCTTTCCTTCCTTCCTTCCTTCCCTCCCTCCCTCCCTCCTTTAGACAACGAATCATCCCAAATTGAGGAGGTGGTCTCTGACAGCAAGATTTATGATTTTTCCCCCTTTACCTCTTTTAGTGAGGGTGTATGTGTATGCTTCTGTGTAAGATATTGTCTGTATAGCTTAGCTTCCAACATTTGTCCTAAGGTTCTATCCGTCCCTTTTTTTTTTTCTAAATAAGAATTTTTTAATTCAATAACTTTATTATACTTTATTTTTACTGTATCTTCTTTCTTTCTGTCTTTTTTCCTTCTTTCGCTCCTTCCTTCCTTCCTCCCTCCCTCCTTTCCTTCTTGCCTTCTTTCCTTCTTTGCTTCTTTCTTTCTTTCTTCCTTCCTTCCTTCCCTCCTTTCCTTCTTTCTTTCCTCATACTTCTACTAATTCCCTCTACTTTTTCTCCCTTTTATTCTGAGCCGTGTGGATGAAAGGCTCTTGGTGCTCCAGCCAGGAGTCAGGGCTCTGCCTCTGAGGTAGGAGAGCCAACTTCAGGACACTGGTCAACAAGAGACCTCCCAGCTCCACATAATATCAAACGGCGAAAATCTCCCAGAGACCTCCATCTTAACACCAGCACCCAGCTTCACTCAACGACCAGCAAGCCACAGTGCTGGACAACCTATGCCAAACAACTAGCAAAACAGGAACACAACCCCACCCATTAGCAGAGAGGCTGCCTAAAATCATAATAAGGCCACAGACACCCCAAAACACACCACCAGACGTGAACCTGCCCACTAGAGAGACAAGATCCAGCCTCATCCACCAAAACACAGGCACTAGTCCCCTCCACCAGGAAGCCTACACAACCCACTGAACCAATCTTAGCCACTGGAGACAGACATCAAAAACAGCAGGAACTACGAACCTGCAGCCTGCAAAAAGGAGACCCCAAACACAGTAAGATAAGCAAAATGAGAAGACAGAAAAACACACAGCAGATAAAGGAGCAAGATAAAAATGCACCAGACCTAACAAATGAAGAGGAAATAGCCAGTCTACCTGAAAAAGAATTCAGAATAATGATAGTAAGGATGATCCGAAATCTTGGAGATAGAATGGACAAAATGCAAGAATCAGTTAACAAGGACCTAGAAGAACTAAAGATGAAACAAGCAATGATGAACAACACAATAAATGAAATTAAAAGTACTCTAGATGGGATCAATAGCAGAATAACTGAGGCAGAAGAACGGATAAGTGACCAAGGAAGATAAAATAGTGGAAATAACTACTGCAGAGCAGAATAAAGAAAAAAGAATGAAAAGAACTGAGGACAGTCTCAGAGACCTCTGGGACAACATTAAACGCACCAACATTTGCATTATAGGGGTTCCAGAAGAAGAAGAGAAAAAGAAAGGGACTGAAAAAATATTTGAACAGATTAGAGTTGAAAACTTCCCTAATATGGGAAAGGAAATAGTTAATCAAGTCCAGGAAGCACAGAGAGTCCCATACAGGATAAATCCAAGGAGAAATACGCCAAGACACATATTAATCAAACTGTCAAAAATTAAATACAAAGAAAGCATATTAAAAGCAGCAAGGGAAAAACAACAAATAACACACAAGGGACTCCCCATAAGCTTAACAGCTGATCTCTCAGCAGAAACCCTACAAGCCAGAAGGGAGTGGCAGGACATACTGAAAGTGATGAAGGAGAAAAACCTGCAGCCAAGACTACTCTACCCAGCAAGGATCTCATTCAGATTTGATGGAGAAATTAAAACCTTTACAGACAAGCAAAAGCTGAGAGAGTTCAGCACCACCAAACCAGCTTTACAACAAATGCTAAAGGATCTTCTCTAGGCAAGAAACACAAGAGAAGGAAAAGACCTATAATAACGAACCCAAAACAATTTAGAAAATGGGAATAGGAACATACATATCGATAATTACCTTAAATGTAAATGGACTAAATGCTCCCACCAAAAGACACAGATTAGCTGAATGGATACAAAAACAAGACCCTTATATATGCTGTCTACAAGAGACCCACTTCAGACCTAGAGACACATACAGACTGAAAGTAAGGGGATGGAAAAAGATATTCGATGCAAAATGAAACCAAAAGAAAGCTGGAGTAGCAATTCTCATATCAGACAAAATAGACTTTAAAATAAGGACTATTAAAAGAGGCAAAGAAGGACACTACATAATGATCAAGGGATCGATCCAAGAAGAAGATATAACAATTGTAAATATTTACGCACCCAACATAGGAGCACCTCAATACATAAGGCAAATACTAACAGCCATAAAAGGGGAAATGGACAGTAACACATTCATAGTAGGGGACTTAAACACCCCACTTTCACCCATGGACAGATCATCCAAAATGAAAATAAATAAGGAAACACAAGCTTTAAATGATACATTAAACAAGATGGACTTAATTGATATTTATAGGACACTCCATCCAAAAACAACAGAATACACATTTTTCTCAAGTGCTCATGGAACATTCTCCAGGATAGATCATATCTTGGGTCACAAATCAAGCCTTGGTAAATTTAAGAAAATTGAAATTGTATCAAGTATCTTTTCTGACCACAACGCCATGAGACTAGATATCAATTACAGGAAAAGATCTGTAAAAAATACAAACACATGGAGGCTAAACAATACACTACTTAATAATGAAGTGATCACTGAAGAAATCAAAGAGGAAATCAAAAAGTACCTAGAAACAAATGACAATGGAAACACAACGACCCAAAACGTGTGGGATGCAGCAAAAGCAGTTCTAAGGGGGAAGTTTATAGCAATACAAGCCCACCTTAAGAAGCAGGAAACATCTCGAATAAACAACCTAACCTTGCACCTCAAGCAATTAGAGAAAGAAGAACAAAAAATCCCCAAAGCTAGCAGAAGGAAAGAAATCATAAAACTCAGATCAGAAATAAATGAAAAAGAAATGAAGGAAACGATAGCAAATATCAATAAAACTAAAAGCTGGTTCTTTGAGAAGATAAACAAAATAGATAAACCACTAGCCAGACTCATCAAGAAAAAAAGGGAGAAGACTCAAATCAATAGAATTAGAAATGAAAAAGGAAAGGTAACAACTGACACTGCAGAAATAAAAGAGATCATGAGAGATTACTACAAGCAACTCTATGCCAATAAAATGGACAATCTGGAAGAAATGGACAAATTCTTAGAAATGCACAACTTGCCAAGACTGAATCAGGAAGAAATAGAAAATATGAACAGACCAATCACAAGCACTGAAATTGAAACTGTGATTAAAAATCTTCCAACAAACAAAAGCCCAGGACCAGATGGCTTCACAGGCGAATTCTATCAAACATTTAGAGAAGAGCTAACACCTATCCTTCTCAAACTCTTCCAAAATATAGCAGAGGGAGGAACACTCCCAAACTCCTTCTGCGAGGCCACCATCACCTTGATACCAAAAGCAGACAAAGATGTCACAAAGAAAGAAAACTACAGGCCAGTATCACTGATGAACAGAGATGCAAAAATCCTCAACAGAATACTAGCAAACAGAATCCAACAGCACATTAAAAGGATCACACACCATGATCAAGTGGGGTTTATTCCAGGAATGCAAGGATTCTTCAATATATGCAAATCTATCAATGTGATACACCATATTAACAAACTGAAGGAGAAAAACCATATGATCATCTCAATAGATGCAGAGAAAGCTTTTGACAAAATTCAACACCCATTTATGATAAAAACCCTGCAGAAAGTAGGCATAGAGGGAACTTTCCTCAACATAATAAAGGCCATATATGACAAGCCCACAGCCAACATCATCCTCAATGGTGAAAAACTGAAAGCATTTCCACGAAGATCCGGAACAAGAGAAGGTTGCCCACTCTCACCACTCTTATTCAACATAGTTTTGGAAGTTTTAGCCACAGCAATCAGAGAAGAAAAGGAAATAAAAGGAATCCAAATCGGAAAAGAAGAAGTAAAGCTGTCACTGTTTGCAGATGACATGATCCTATACATAGAGAATCCTAAAGATGCTACCAGAAAACTACTAGAGATAATCAATGAATTTGTAAAGTGGCAGGATACAAAATTAATGCACAGAAATCTCTGGCATTCCTATATACTAATGATGAAAAAATCTGAAAGTGAAATCAAGAAAACACTCCCATTTACCATTGCAACAAAAAGAATAAAATACCTAGGAATAAACCTACCTAAGGAGACAAAAGACCTGTATGCAGAAATAAGACACTGATGAAAGAAATTAAAGATGATACAAATAGATAGAGAGATATACCATGTTCTTGGATTGGAAGAATCAACATTGTGAAAATGACTCTACTACCCAAAGCAATCTATAGATTCAATGCAATCTCTATCAAACTACCACTGGCATTTTTCACAGAACTAGAACAAAAAATTTTGCAAGTTGTATGGAAACACAAAAGACCCCGAATAGCCAAAGCAATCTTGAGAACGAAAAAGGAACTGGAGGAATCAGGCTCCCTGACTTCAGACTATACTACAAAGCTACAGTTATCCAGACGGTATGGTACTGGCACAAAAACAGAAAGATAGATCAATGGAACAGGATAGAAAGCCCAGAGATAAACCCATGCACATATGGACACCTTATCTTTGATAAAGGTGGCAGGAATGTACAGTGGAGAAAGGACAGCCTCTTCAATAAGTGGTGCTGGGAAAACTGGACAGGTACATGTAAAAGTATGAGACTAGATCACTCCCTAACACCATACACAAAAATAAGCTCAAAATGGATTAAAGACCTAAATGTAAGGCCAGAAACTATCAAACTCTTAGAGGAAAACATAGGCAGAACACTCTATGACATAAATCACAGCAAGATCCTTTTTGACCCACCTCCTAGAGAAATGGAAATAAAAACAAAAATAAATGGGACCTAATGAAACTTCAAAGCTTTTGCACAGCAAAGGAAACCATAAACAGGACCAAAAGACAACCCTCAGAATGGGAGAAAATATTTGCAAATGAAGCAACCGACAAAGGATTAATCTCCAAAATTTACAAGCAGCTCATGCAGCTCAATAACAAAAAAACAAACAACCCAATCCAAAAATGGGCAGAAGACCTAAATAGACATTTCTCCAAAGAAGATATACAGACTGCCAACAAACACATGAAAGAATGTTCAACATCGTTAATCATTAGAGAAATGCAAGTCAAAACTACAATGAGATATCATCTCACACCAGTCAGAATGGCCATCATCAAAAATCTAGAAACAATAAATGCTGGAGAGGGTGTGGAGAAAAGGGAACACTCTTGCACTGCTGGTGGGAATGTGAATTGGTTCAGCCACTATGGAGAACAGTATGGAGGTTCCTTAAAAAACTACAAATAGAACTACCATATGACCCAGCAATCCCACTACTGGGCATATACCCTGAGAAAACCGAAATCCAAAAAGAGTCATGTACCAAAATGTTCATTGCAGCTCTATTTACAATAGCCCGGAGATGGAATCAACCTAAGTGCCCATCATCGGATGAATGGATAAAGAAGATGTGGCACATATATACAATGGAATATTACTCAGCCATAAAAAGAAACGAAATTGAGCTATTTGTAATGAGGTGGATAGACCTAGAGTGTGTCATACAGAGTGAAGTAAGTCAGAAAGAAAAAGACAAATACCGTATGCTAACACATATATATGGAATTTAAGAAAAAAAAAATGTCATGAAGAATCTAGGGGTAAGGCAGGAATAAAGACGCAGACCTCCTAGAGAATGGACTTGAGGTTATGGGGAGGGGGAAGGGTGAGCTGTGACAGGGCGAGAGAGAGTCATGGACATATACACACTAACAAACGTAGTAAGGTAGATAGCTAGTGGGAAGCAGCCGCATGGCACAGGGATATTGGCTCGGTGCTTTGTGACAGCCTGAAGGGGTGGGATAGGGAGGGTGGGAGGAGGGAGACACAAGAGGGAAGAGATATGGGAACATATGTATATGTATAACTGATTCACTTTGTTATAAAGCAGAAACTAACACACCATTGTAAAGCAATTATACCCCAATAAAGATGTTAAAAAAAAATTAAAGATGATGCAAACATTTGGAGCGATATACCATGTTCTTGGGTTGGAAGGAGCATCATTGTGAACATGACTATACTACCCAAAGCAATCTACAGAGTCAATGCAATCCCTATCAAACTACCAATGGCATTTTTCACAGAATGAGAACAAAAATTTTCACAATTTGTATCAAAACACAAAAGACCCCGAATAACCAAAGCAATCTTGAGAAAGAAAAACGGAGCTGGGGGAATCAGACTCCCAGACTTCAGACTATATTACAAAGCTACAGTCATCAAGACAGTATGGTACTGGCACAAAAACAGAAATATAGATCAATGGAACAGAATAGACAGCCCAGAGATAAACCCACACACATATGGTCACCTTATTTTTGATAAAGGAGGCAAGAACGTACAATGGAGAAAAGACAGCCTTTTCAGCAAGTGGTGCTGGGAAAACTGGACAGCTACATGTAAAAGAATGAAATTAGAACACTCCCTACCACCATACAGAAAAATAAACTCAAAATGGATTAAAGAGCTAAATATAAGGCCAGAAACTATCAAACTCTTAGAGGGAAACATAGGCAGACCACTCTATGACAAAAATCACAGCAAGATCCTGTTTGACCCACCTCCTAGAGAATGGAAATAAGAACAAAATAAAGAAATGAGACCTAATGAAACTTAAAAGCTTTTGTACAGCAAAGGAAAACATAAACAGGACCAAAAGACAACCCTCAGAATGATGGGAAAATATTTGGAAATGAAGCAACTGACAAAGGATTAATCTCAAAAATTTACAAGCAGCTCATGCAGCTCAATATCAAAAAAACAAACAACCCAATCCAAAAATGTCCAGAAGACGTAAATCGACATTTCTCCAAAGAAGATAAACAGATTGCCAACAAACATACGAAAGGATGCTCAACATCCCTAATCATTAGAGAAATGCAAATCCAGAGTACAGTGAGGTGTCACCTCACAGCAGTCACAATGGCCATCATCAAAAAATCTAGAAACAATAAATGCTGGAGAGGGTGTGGAGAAACCGAACACTCTTGCACTGTTGGTTGGAATGTAAGTTGATACAGCCACTATGGAGAACAGTATGGAGGTTCCTTAAAAAGCAAAAAATAGAGCTACCATACGACCCAACAATCCCACTACTGGGCATATACCCTGAGAAGGCCATAAGTCAAAAAGAGTCATGTAACACAATGTTCATTGCAGCTGTATTTACAATAGCCAGGACATGGAAGCAACCTTAGTGTCCATTGACAGATGAATGGATAAAGATGATGTGGCACATATATACAATGGAATATTACTCAGCCATAAAAGGAAACGAAATTGAGTTATTTTTAGTGAGGTGGATGGACCTAGAGTCTGTCATACAGAGTGAAGTAAGTCAGAAAGAGAAAAACAAATACCATATGCTAACGCATATATATGGAATCTAAAAAACAAAAAAGGTTCTGAAGAATCTAGGGGCAGGAAAGGAATAAAGATGCAGACGTAGAGAATGGACTTGAGGACACGGGGAGGGGGAAGGGTAAAGCTGGGACGAAGTGAGAGAGTGGCATGAATATACATACATTACCAAATGTAAAATTGATAGCTAGTGATAGCAGCCGCATAGAACAGGGAGATCAGCTCAGTGCTTTGTGACCTCCTAGATGAGTGGGATAGGGAGGATTGGAGGGAGATGCAAGAGAGCGGGGATATTGGGTTGTATGTATATATATAGCTGATTCACTTTGTTATAAAGCAGAAACTAACACACCATTGTAAAGCAGTTATACTCCAATAAAGAGGTTTGAAAAAAAATTCACTCAATATGTTCAAAGCATTTTCTTTTTCTATTTATTTCCATTTTGTTTTCCTCAGAGAATCCTTGTCTATATCATGCTGCATATATTTTATATGTAACAGTGCATCCTTTATGATATGACATACACTTCTTTAAAATGCAAGTAATAGAAGTAAATGACATTAAAGAATGTTTAGCTGCTAAAAATCCAAATTTTGGGGGCTTTTTTCCTTTAGGATTTTCATGCACCAAACTAAAATAGGCCTAAGATCAATAATGGTAATTAAAAAGTAATAGGATGACTTCCCTGGTGGTGCGGTGGTTAAGAATACACCTGCCAATGCAGGGGACACGGGTTCAAGGTCTGGTCCAGGGAGATCCCACATGCCGTGGAACAACTAAGCCTGTGCACCACAAGTACTGAGCCTGAGCTCTACAGCCTGTGAGCCACAACTACTGAGCCCTCATGCCACAACTACTGAAGCCCACACACCTAGAGGTCGTGCTCCATAAGAAGAGAGGTCACTGTGATGAGAAGCCCGCCCACAGCGACGAAGAGTAGCCCCCGCTCACCGCAACTAGAGAAAGCCTGCCCGCAGCAACACAGACACAATGCAGCCAAAATAAATAAATAAATAAATATTTAAAAAGTAATAGGAAAGAAGTTCTGGTAAGACGTTACTTCTGTAAATGTTTGAAAATCTAGAGCATTTTCTTGTTCTTTATTCTTTTCAGCCTTTTCTCCTCAAGAAAGTATTTGCTTTTCCTTCCATTTTATTCATTTGTGACCATGTATTTTTTAAAAGTTGATAACTTTCAAATTTTAGGCAAAACTTTTATGGCAATTTCCAGTTAAACTTGTCATAGCTGTTGACATTGCTACATGCATTATTTCAATCAATGAGTTAGTCAAGGAAAAATGGCAAGTATATTATAAAACTTGCTGGACCCTCTTTACAAACTCCTGTTACTATCTTTGAAAAGCCTAGTATTTTGCTACTCAAATGCCGCTAGATACAAAAGAAGACAGAGCTGTTATATTTTTACGAAGGCTGATTTGTTTTGGTAAATGATTTTAACTTAAATTCTCAATATCCTGGATTTTGCTTTATTGCCATTTTCCTTCTGATAACTGAAGTTCTCTCACATAATTCTGCCTGTTTCAAGTCAGAAGGGGTATATTTTAAATGCCCTTGTAGTATTAGAAATATGTGCTACTATTCATGAAAGGCAAGAAAAATGGCAGTGGATAAATATGAACCTATTTGAGAAACTAGAAGGACTCAGAGCCCAAGTCCTGCGGTGTCTAATTGAAGGAGAGATTATCCAGTATGCTGCACATAAACAATCCTGGACAAAGTTCCATTTGCAAATGCTAAGTGAATTTTTGGAAAGAAGGAAGTATATGATCAGAAGGAGCTGGTGTCATGCGTGGAAAGTTCAGTGGACTTGGGATCAGAAAACTTATAACTGTCGGCATACCTCTTTCTACATCACCTTAGACAACTTAATGTCTCTCAGCCTCATTTTTGTCATATACAAAACAGTAGTGCCTCTGCCTCCTAAATTGGACAGCTTATGGTACACGGCCTCACAGATATTTGATATATTGTTATATGTGAAAATGATTCAAGAAGGAATTATAAAAACATTAAAAATTGTTCTAATAGAAATTCATCACTTCCATCTCATTAAAAAATAGTTGGCATTGTTCAGTCAAATCTCTTAAAGATTTTTCTTCCTTATAACTGCAGAATGAGGTGCCATAAAGTTTGGCTAGTGTTACGCTGGGTTTAGTGATGCCAAGGCGTTGTCCCTGCCTTAGGTGGTTCTGAAATACTTAAAACTATGAATTTCTCAGAGACCAGTGTTTGTTTTCAGTTTTCCCCAAACTTGAACGATATCTGAATCTCACTGCAAGGAAAATATCTCCTCAGACCCAAGGTGATGACTTATTTTTAATGGCTAGTTAAATAAGCACAATCATAAAAGCTAAGAATAAACTTCTCATCTTCATAGCTCTTACACACCTATAAAACTGAGACATATTTACAAATTAAATAAAACCATATTCACATAGCCAATAAAATTCAAATTCACAATATTAATTTCATATTCAACATGGCTATACTACTTTGTGTCTTGTGGCAACTCAATTTCTTACAACTTTTCTCCATTCGAACTTCTGTGAAATTTTAGACTGTGTGACATAATTTGGTTTATGCTTGGCTCAAATGCATTATTTTAATACTCAGTATACCTCCCTTTTTCCATGAATCCACAACTAAAATATCATACAATTAATAAAATTGTGTGACATGGCTTAGTTCCAGAGTATTTCATCTAGTTGATCCAGAATGTGATTATAATTTTATAGATTATGAAAATGGAAAAGCACAAAATAAAAATTTCTTAGAGAAAATTTGCAGACCCACAATAATATATCTCTGGCCTGCCAAGAGTTCACAGATTGTCATTTGAAATACTATGACAGATAGTAATGGTTTAATTGTGTAAACTTAAGAAACATGTATTTATTACGTGTTTCGGAAACTGCTTCAAAACATCAGGGCATTATTTAGCTTTCTATGGCTTCATAATGTCATCTATCAAAATAACAGAGAACAAGTGATTTCTGTTCCCTCCTCTGTCTCATGTTTGGTAGCCACCCTGCAGATAAAACCTTTTCTCTCCACCTTGACTCACAATATCCCACAGCAGTTACACCTTGTACTGTAACACATTACAAAGATTTAAATTACACAAATTTTCTGCTTTTAATTGCAGCCCTCCTCTCTCACTACGAAGTTGACCATATAAAACCTGTGTAAATCTGAGTAATGAGAATGAGAAACAGCGACTAAACTATGCTCAGAAGCATCCCTCTCTTTGATGACTAAGGACTAAAGAAGTAAAATCTTGTGGGTCTGACCTGACATCCTCTTCAAAGTGAGTTTTCTTTCCCAGAAGGTGATTCAGTCTATCCTGCAAATCGACCCTGCGGGCTGGTCTCACCAGTCTTCCAGATATGGCCAGGCATATTTGAAAACTAGGAAGAATACAATGTTGATCAACTGGGTCCCCATCTTTCACAACAAGAGAAAGAAGAGGTACTTAACTGCTGCTGCATTTTGGAAAACCATCTATTGTGTTACATACTAACACAGGTGACTGACTCCCTGGGATGATTCATGGTCTCTCCTAGAAAATTGTTTGAATAGAAAAATGCAATGGGGATACCTCTAAGAATTCCTAACGACACTGATATTCCAGAAACATCCATAAGCTAGGTTCCTGTCCCCTAGTCTTTGACTTTGTGTCTGCCATGCAGCATGTTAGGTCGTATGTAATCAGTGTTCTCTAATCCATTCTTGTGTGTTTCTGGGTAACTCCTTTAGACCACCTGCTCTGTCTCCATGTTTTAAAATATGTTTATTTTATATTGGAGTATAGTTGACTTACAATGTTGTGTTAGTTTCAGGTATACAGCAAACTGATTCAGTTATACATATATCTTTTTCAAATTCTTTTCCCATTTAGGTTATTACAGAATACTGAGTAGAGTTCCCTCTGCTATACAGTATGTACTGATCGGTTATCTATTTTAAATATAGTAGTGTGTATAATGTCAATCCAAATCTCCCAATTTATCCTTCCCTCTGCCCTTCCCCTTTGGTAACCATAAGTTTGTTTTCTATGTCTGTGAGTCTGTTTCTGTTTTGTAAATAAGTTCATTTGTATCATTATTTTAGATTCCTCATATAAGAGATATCATATGATATTTGTCTTTCTCTGTCTGACTTACTTCACTTAGTATGATAATCTCCAGGTCCATCCATCTTGTTGCAAATGGCATTGTTTCATTCTTTTTAATGGCTGAGTAATATTCCATTCTATATATGTACCATATCTTCTTACCCACTCATCTGTCGATGGACATTTATGTTGCTTCCGTGTCCTGGCTCTTGTAAATAGTGCTGCAATGAACATTGGGGTGCATGTATCCTTTCAAACCATGACTTTCTCTGGATATATGCCCAGGAGTGGGATTGCTGGATTACATGATAGCTTGATTTTTAGTTTTTTAAGGAACCTATACCAATTTACATTCTCACCAACAGGGTAGGAGGGTTCCCTTTTCTCCACACCCTCTCCAGCATTTATTGTTTGTAGATTTTTTTGATATGGCCATTCAGATTGGTGTGAGGTGGTACTTCATTATAGTTTTGATTTGCATTTCTTGAATAATTAGCAATGTTAAGCATCTTTTCATATGCCTCTTGGCCATCTGTATGTCTTCTTTGGAGAAATGTCTATTTAGGTCTTCTGCCCATTTTTTGATTAGGTTGTTTGTCTTTTGATATTGAGCTTTATGAGCTGTTTGTAAATTTTAGAAATTAATCCATTATCAGTTGCATCATTTGCTAAAATTTTCTCCCATTGTGTGGGTTGCCTTTTTGTTTTGTTTATGGTTTGCTTTGCTGTGCAAAAGCTTCTGAGTTTGATTAGGTCCCATTTGTTTATTTTTGTTTTTATTTCCATTACTCTAGGAGTCAGATTGAAAAAAGATATTGTTGTGATTTATAGTCAGAGTGTTCTTCCTATGTTTTCCTCTAAGAGCTTCATAGTATTAGGTCTTGTATTTAGGTCTTTTAGCCATTTTGAGTTTACTTTTGGTTACGATGTTAAGGAATGTTCTAATTTCATTCTTTTACATGTAGCTGTCCAGTTTTCCTAGCACCATTTATTGGAGAGACTGTCTTTCCTCCATTGTATAGTCTTACCACCTTTGTTGTAGATGAATTGACCATAGGTGCATGGGTTTATCTCTGGGCTTTCTATCCTGTTCCATTGATCTGTATTTCTGTTTTTGTGCCAGGACCATAATGTTTTGATGACTGTAGCTTTATAGTATAGTCTGAAGTCAGGGAGCCTGATTCCTCCAGCTCCATTTTTCTTTCTCAAGATTGCTTTGGCTATTCGGGGTCTTTTGTGTCTCCATACAAATTTTAAGATTTTTTTGTTCTAGTTCTGTGAAAAATACCATTGGTAATTTGATAGGGATTGCACTGAATCTGTAGATCACATTGGGTAATATAGTCATTTTTACAATATTGATTCTTCCAATCCAAGAATATGGTATATCTTTCCATCTGTTTGTGTCATCTTTGATTTCTTTCATCAGCATCTTACAGTTTTCGGAGTACAGGTTTTTTGCCTCCTTAGGTAGGTTTATTCCTATGTATTTTATTCTTTTTGATGCAACGGTAAATGTGATTGTTTCCTTAATTTCTTTCTAATCTTTCATTGTTAGTGTATAGAAATGCAACAGATTTCTGTGTATTAATTTTGTATCCTGCAACTTTACTGAATTCATTGATGAGCTGTAGTAGTTTTCTGGTAGCATCTTTAGGACTTTCTATGTATAGTATGTCATCTGCAAACAGTGACAGTTTTACTTCTTTTCCAATTTGGATTCCCTTTATTTCTTTTTCTTCACCTGTTGCTGTGGCTAGGACTTCTAAAACTATGTTGAATAAAAGTGGCGAGAGTGGATCATCCTTGTCTTGTTCCTGATCTTAGAGGAAATGCTTTCAGCTTTTCACTTTTGAGTATGATGTTAGCTGTAGGTTTGTCACATATGGCCTTTATTATGTTGAGGTCTGTTCCCTCTATGCCCACTTTCTGGAGAGTTTATAATCATAAATGGATGCTAAATTTGTCAAAAGCTTTTTATGCATCTATTGAGATGATCATACGCTTTTTATTCTTCAATTTATTGATGTGGTGCATCACACTGATTGATTTGCGGATACTGAAAAATTCTTGCATCCCTGGGATAAATCACACTTGATCATGGTGTATGATCCTTTTAATGTGCTGTTGGATTCTGTTTGCTAGTATTTTGTTCAGGATTTTTGCATCTATGTTCACCAGTGATATTGGCCTGTAATTTTCCTTTTTTTGTGGTATCTTTATGTGGTTTTGGTATCAGGGTGATGGCGGCCTCACAGAATGAGTTTGGGAGTGTTCCTTCCTCTGCAGTTTCTGGAATATTTTCAGAAGGATAGGTGTTAACTCTCCTCCAAATGTTTGATAGAATTCGTCTCTAAAGGCCCTGTGGTACTGGACTCCCAGCACTGGAGCCTACAGGCTGTTGGGTGGGGCTGGGTCTTGGTCAGAAAATGGCAGGCTCCAGGAGGGCTCATGCCAATGAGTATCCCACAGAACTACTGCCACCAGTGTCTTTGTCCCCATAGTGAGCCACAGCTGCCCTCACCTCCACAGGAGATCCTCCAATACCAGCAGGTAGGTCTGACCCAGGCTCAGGAGGTCACTGCTTTTTCCCCTGGGTCCTGGTGCACACAAGACTCTGTGTGTACCCTCCAAGAGTGGAGTTTCTGTTTCCCCCAGTCCTTAGGAATTCCTGTGATCAAACCCTGTTGGCCTTCAAAGCCAGATACTCTGGGGGCTCCTCCTGCAGATGCCAGATCCCCAGGCTGGGGAGCCCGATGTGGGGCTCAGAAGTTTCACTCATGTAGGAGAACCTCTGCAATATAATTCTTTTCCAGTTTGTCGGTCGCCCACCTGGCATGATATTATCATGATTGTGCCCCTCCTACCATCTCTTTGTGGCTTCTTCTTTGTCTTTGGTTGTAGGATATCATTTTCGGTAGGTCCCAGTGTTTTTTTGTCAGTGGTTGTTCAGCAGTTAGTTTTGATTTTGGTGTTTTCATGAGAAGAGGTGACCTCATGTCCTTCTACTCCCTCATCTTGTCTCTGCCCTCGTCACTCTGTCTCCTTTTAATGCCCTAAACAAAAACTAGATAGACTTATTTACTATTCTGCAGTATACCACATGCTATGTTCTGAATTTTTGTGTCCCCCCACCAAATTTGTTGAAATCCTAACCCCCCCAAAGGTGATGGTATTAGTAGGTCGGTACTTTTGGAGATGGTTACATCATGAGGGTGGATTTACCTGTAGCCCAGCCCTTGGAAAGATTGAAGGAAAAGGTTTCAAACAAAAATAAATTGTTGAGTTGGAAAGAAATCTAATAGGTACCGAATACAGTATGCAATTTTGGTGCAAAGATAGCTTGCTGAGAGTGGTGAAATGAGTACTGAGCTAGGGCACAGGATGGCTGTACCATCCAGGAGGAAGCAATGGAGCAGGCCATAGTACGGTGTCCATAGAATGAGGTGGTGACCTTAGAAATTGTCATTCATTTAGCTCCTAATAGCTACAACATTGCTATGAAGTAGGCATTATTACACCAATTTTATAAGTAAAGAAAATACTCAAAATTTTAAGTTCTTTACCACTACCAGTAAGTGAAAGGAAAACAATGTCAATGTCTGCCTGTGCCAATGCCTGTTCTTTATACTCTACTGCTTAGAAGGCATCATCAAGGCCAGATGAGATTCAGTGAAGCGCTGGTAACAGAATGTCCATTGAGAAAATCCCAGTGGTGAGAGAATCTACAACTAATGGTTGAGGAGGCTTATAGAACTGAACTTTAGTTCTGTTTCCAGATCTGTATATTCTCATAGACCATTCAGCTTATGCTTATGAATGAAGGATGCAGACTCCAGACTCAAGGGCTAAATAGGATATAAAGTATTATTAATTAAAGGCAGTATCTGTCATTTGATATACTCCCCAAAGCTTTGTTTTACACATCATGCTATTTCAGCGTTGGTATTTTGAAAATCTGTATGTTCTACCACAGTTCCTCATAATTCAGCCTTCTGATTCACACATAATCACAGGCACTTTGCCTTGTTCTGAAAAACAGACATCTAAAAAACATGGGTTGGGCTTCCCTGGTGGCGCAGTGGTTGAGAGTCTGGCTGCCGATGCAGGGGAGACGGGTTCATGCCCCGGTCCGGGAAGATCCCACATGCCGTGGAGCGGCTGGGCCCGTGAGCCATGGCCGCTGAGCCTGCGCATCCGGAGCCTGTGCTCCGCAATGGGAGGGGCCACAACAGTAAGAGGCCTGCGGGGCTGTGTTACGTGCTGGGTATACACACAAATTCACTCTAATGGAAAAACTACTATCCTCATAAAACTGCTAACAAAAGATCAAGATCAACAAGAATTAATTACATAGGACTGAATGAACTGATGAATATGATTATAATATTTATGACTTTTTATCTGAAATAACACTTGTATTTTAATCTTTGTTTTCAAGATATAAGGAAAACTTTCCTCTTATGCTATCTTACAGCAATTTGGCAAATTACACCTTTGTAAGATAAAATTGAAACATTTATCTTTTTCTCCCTACATGATCCTTCCAGGATTCAGAAACTTGAGTATTCTTACTTTCATGGCAATATAGTTATTTACATAAGTTCATTAAGAATCTGTTCTCTTTGTAACGGGACACAATTGGAAACACTGGTTATATTACCAAGACTTTGATTGGAATGTCATATTTGAGACAGATATGAATTGACTCAAATATGACCAGACAGCTTCAAGGAGCTAAGATTGACTTTATGAAGCCAATAAAAGCCCCTTGGCAAAAACATCCTGGTACCTTGCTTACAGTGTTCCCAACAACCTTACCGGTTAAGAAGGTCGTCCTGGCAGGTGTAAGAACCTCAGGATATTTTAGGGATCTTGAGAGGAAATTCACCCATATCTATAGGCATTACAGGTGAGTCTGATGGAAAATTCTTGACTTGGTTTCCTGGCCTCAAGAGGCATTTAGAAGTTCAATCTGGAAATTCCATATTAAAAATTCCAATGAAGCAGATTTAAAGGAACCTATGTGGTCAATCACTATTCTTGCTGGACTTATGTAAAAAATGGGGCCACGTTTTTTTAAACTATACTTATTTTGCAAACAAATTAGCTTTTCTAAGCTATCTTTGGTAATTAACGGTGATTTTAGAGAAAAAATTGTTTTAATATAAATTATAATACACACTTGTGGATATTAGATTCTAGATCTGTTAATTGTGTTTGAGGTTTTGGTTTTTTAACCTGTAAACTGGACTGGATCCTGAAATCTTCTAGTTTCCTCAAATATTTGGCTACAACTCTCCAAACATTTTTTATTTTTCTCCCTCTTTTAACAGCATCATTGCAAACTAAAGCTGCCCTTTTCCTGAAGCCCTGTAAACTGAAGCTGAACAACTTGATATAAACTTAAGAGAAATCACCACAGTAGCCCATGTTTAGACAATCTTCACGTCAGTTGATATGTAAGCCACTCAGAGGGTTTACCTGAACACCCAATGACATCATCGAAGACATTTCAAACTGCAGAAGATGCTTTGATCCTGACATCTAGAAATCTTGATTGGCTCCCCACCAAGCTCAGAAACTGGTTTATAATTTGCTCCATATATTAACCTTTGTTTTCTCTTGTTTCCATAGAAATGCCTCTTATTAAATACCTGACTGCTTGCTTACACAATATAGGCCTAACTTTGAGAGCCCACCTGCATCACCACATCCTAAAATGAATTTAAGTGGACAGATCTATTTTCAGGACTTAGAGTCTAGTTCAATGAGCTGAACAATCTACAAACTCAGCCTCTGGACTATGAAACTTCTTGGAGAAGTTTCAAAGATGTGACTGCAGGGAAGAAATATTTGTAACCTGAAAACGTGTCTTTTTGGCATGAGGATTAATTTAGGCTAAAAGTATTTTTAAGAAAAAGAAGGTTCAGGAAGTTTTTCTTTTCACCTACCCCTTAGCTGCCTAAATAATTTAAAGGGTCTGTTCCAGAATAGAGCCATCACCAGAAATATCTGCAAAGAATATGGGCTAAATGTGGTGGGGGAAATTTGGCAGGGTCTAGACATCAGAGTCCAGTCTGTGCTCCATTGTCTCTTCATGGCTCAGCAAATATTTGTTTACCAAACATTTGCTTTTCCACCTCTATGTGAATTGCCTTCCTCCCCTTTGAAGTCCCAAACCACTAGCCCATACAACCTCTTTTATCTTTAGCTGAAGATAGTATTTGAGGTGAGGGTTTTGGCCATTTTGTTTAGTTACTCAGTTTTCCTGGGTCTCACCCATGTATATATGTTATTAAACTTTTGTTTGATTTTCTCCTGTTAATCTGTCTCATGTCAATTTAGTTCTTAGACCAGCCAGAAGAACTAGAAAGGTTAGAGGAAAATTTATTCCTCCTTGACAAACCTTCCTAAATAAATGAATAAATAATTGACTAACCAGAGAGCAAATAATTCACACTATATAAATAAAAATGAATGGTAAAAATATACTTAATTATAAATATTTGGAAAATTTAAGACCAAATATATCAGTTATGTCAATAAATATGAATAGGATTAACTAATATCTAAAAATAAACATATTTTTTCCAATTTGCCCACAAATTAAGACCCAATTATATACTTTAAGCAAGAGAAATGTCTAGAAAAAGCTAACATGAACAAACTACAACCTACCATTATCAAGCAAGAAGGGAGAAATAGCACAAATAAAAAAATAATAAATGGCAAAGGAGAAATAACATTGATAAGGGAGAAATATTGTAAGAAAATCACAAGACACAATTTCACAGAATTCTAAACAAATGCATTCACTTACACCTAGATATAAAAACAACTTAAAACCCACAGCCAACACAATATTCAACAGTGAAAAGCCAAAAGCCTTCCCACTAAATTCAGGAACAAGACAAAGATGCCCACTCTTGCCACTTCCATTTAACATAGTGTTGGAAGTCCTAGCCACAGAAATCAGAAAAGAAAAAGAAATAAAAGATATCAAAATTAGAACGGACGAGGTAAAACTCACTATTTGCAGATGACATGATACTCTGTACAGAGAACCCTAAAGTCACTACCCCAAAACTATTAGAACTAATAAATGAATTCAGCAATGTTGCAAGATACAGGATTAACATACAGAAATCTGTTGCATTTCTATACACTAAGAATGATATACCAAAAAGACACAGTAAAAAAATCCCATTTAAAATCATATCAAAAAAATAAAATGCCTAGGAATAAACTCAACCAGGAGGGGAAAGACCTATACTCTGAAAACTATAAAACATTGAAGGAAATTGAAGATGATTAAAAGCAATGGGAAGATATGCTATGTTCTTGGATTGGAAGAATTAGTATTGTTAAAAAGGGCCATAGCACTCAAATCAATCTACAGTTTTAATGCAATCCCTATCAAAATACCCATGACATTTTTCACAGAACCAGAAGAAATAATCCTACAATTTAAATGGAACTACAAAAGACCTGAATTGTCAAAGCAATCCTGAGAAAAGAGAGCAAAACTGAAGGTATCACCCTCCCAGACTTCAGACTATACTACAAAGCTACAGTAATCAAGACAGTGTGGTACTGGCACCAAAACAGACACATAGATCAATGGAACAGAATAGAGAGCCCTGAACTAAACCCAGACACCTATGGTCAATTAATCTATGACAAAGGGGGTGAGAATATACAATGGAGGAAAGACAGTCTCTTCAACAGTGGTGTTGGGAAAACTGGACAGCTACATGCAAATCAATGAAGTTAGAACACTCCCTCACACTATATACAAAAATAAACTCAAAATTGTTTAAAGACCTAAATGTAAGACCTGAAACCATAAAACTCCTAGAAGAGAACATAGGCAAAATACTCTTTGACATAAATCATAGTGATGTGTTCTTGGATCAGTCTCCTAAGGTAAAAGAAATAAAAGCAAAAATAAACAAATGGGGCCTAATTAAACTTAAAAGCTTTTGCATATCAAAGGAGACCACTGGAAAAATGAAAAAGCCTATGGAATGGGAGAAAATATTTGCAAATGATACAACCAACAAGGGGTTCATATCCAAAATATACAAACAACTCTACAACTCAATATCAAAAAAACAACCCAATCAAAAAATAGGCAGAAGACCTGAATAGACATTTTTTCACAAAGACATACAGATGGCCAATAGGCACATGAAAAGATGCTCAACATCACTAATTAGTAGAGAAATGCAAATCTAAACCATAATGAGGTATCACCTCACACCTGTCAGAATGGCTATCACCAAAAAGTCTACAATTTTGAAATTTTGGAGAGGATGTAGAGGAAAGGGAACGCTTGTACACTGTTGGTGGGAATGTAATTTGGTGTAGCCACTATGGAGAACAGCATGGCGGTTCCTTAAATAACTAAAAGTAGAAGTATCATGATCCAGCAATTCCATTCCTGGGTATATATCTGCAAAAAACCCCAAAACACTCATTCGAAAAGATACATGCGCCCCAATGTTCATAGCAGCGCTATTTTCAATAGCCAAGACATGGAAGCAACCCAAGTGCCCATCAACAGAAGACTGGATCAAGGATATGTGGTGTATATACACAATGGAATATTAGCCATAAAAAAGAATGAATTGCTGCCATGTGCATCAACACAGATGGACCTAGAGAATATTATGCTTAGTGAAATAAATCACACAAAGAGAAATACTGTATGATATCACTTATATGTGGAATCTGAAAAATAATACAAATGAATATATATGTAAGACAGAAATGGACCAACAGATACAGAAAATAAATTTGTGGTTACCAAAGGGGAGAGGGAAGGCAGGGGTGTGGGATTAGGGTATGGGATTAAGAAGTACAAACTTCTGGGCTTCTCTGGTGGCGCAGTGGTTGGGAGTCCACCTGCCGATGCAGGGGACACGGGTTCGTGCCCCGGTCCGGGAGGATCCCACATGCCGCGGAGCGGCTGGGCCCGTGAGCCATTGCCGCTGGGCCTGTGCGTCCGGAGCCTGTGCTCCGCAGCGGGAGAGGCCGCAGCGGTGAGAGGCCCGCGTACCGCAAAAAAAAAAAAAAAAAAGATACAAACTTCTATATATAAAATAGATAACCATCAAGGATATACTGTATAGCATGAAGAATTATACACATTACCTTGTAATAATCTATTATGGAATATAATCTGCCAAAATAACTAATCACTATGTTGTAAACCCAAAACTAACATAATATTATAAATCAACTATACTTCAATTAAAAAAACACACATCACATAGAATGATGAAACTGAACTAACCCCAAGTTTTCTCTTTCTTTCAAATCACTGCTATTATTGTTTATTCAGCATCTACTGTTTAAATTCAGGGATAAAAAAATAAATAAATAAATTCAGGGATATATGTATTATATATATTTCCACAGGGATTTCAGACTGGATGTGTAATAGAAGCAAGCTTTAACAATTCCAAACCATTAAGAATTCAGCTTTATAAAGGAACAGGGATAGCTAAATCAGCCTGTGTCTCAGGCCAATTACATAACAGGGAACGCTCCGAATTAACTTCCTTGTAGAATACGTGTTTATTAAAGTATAAGTATTAAAATGTGGTCATATGAACCTTACGTATACATTATCAAAACATATCACAACAATATTTAGAACCTAAGATCACCCTAACATTTCCCACCATGGTATCTGTGGAGACGGAGTAGGGAATCTGGACCTTGACCCTCAGTCACTGGAAGCAGTCAGCCCAGAGAAACACTTTTATCCACTGCCAGTGTTAACAGCAAAAACTGAGTGAGGAGGTCTGCATTTTGTCACTCCCCACCTCAATATGAGGCAATGGAAGGCAAGTATCTCTCACCTTTTCAACTAGAAGGGGGAGATCTCAGAGAAGAGCTGGAAAAAAGAATTCTTTAAAACTCTAAGAATATACTAGGCAGACCCCTGACCAACTCACACATAAAGCTTTAGAATAAGCATGTCAAAAAGTTTCAGAACTGAAAGTTTGGAATACCACCCAAGTTTTCAGAGGGCCATCCATGTAGCATAAAAATGAAGCACACCAGAATAGCACTGCAAGGCTCTAAAAACTAAATGTCATTTGAACCACAGCCCACAAAAGTAGGCCAGGACCCATGTGCTAAACCTAAACTTGGTGACTGCCTGCTGAAATAGAAGATTTAAATTGGATCCAGAGTTTCCTAACATCATACCCAAAATGTCCAGGACACAAACAAAAATCTCTCATCATACCATAAACTAGGAAAATCACAACTTGAATGAAAAAACGCAATCAACAGATGTCAACACCAAGATGAATCAGATACTGTAATTATCTGAAAAGAATTTTGACTCCACAGTGATAAAAATGTTTAAGAAATCAATTATGAATCCTTTTGCAACAAATGAAAACAAAATTTTATCAAAGAAATCAAAGTTACAAAACAGAACCAAGTGAAAAATTAGAAACATGAAATATACAATAACCAAAATTTAAAAAAAAAAAACTTACTGGGAGGGCTCAACAGTAGAGATGACAGAGGAAATAATCAGTGAATCTAAAGATAGATAAATAAAATTTCCAAACGTGAAAATAGGAGAAAATGGACTAAAAGAAATAATGAACAGAGCCTCAAATACCTGTGGGACAGTAACAAGAGAGCTAGCACCTATGTCATTGATGTCACAGGAGAGGAGAAACAGTGTATAAATGGCTAAAGGAAGTTCTTCACACAAAAAAAGGAAATGAAATAGAAGGAATCCCGGATTATCAGGATGAAAAAAAGAACAATGGAAATATCAATAATATGAGTATATACAATATACTTTCCTCCTCTTGAGCTTACTGAATTATGTTAGAGATTGAATAAAATATTATAACACTGTGTAGTGCAGTTCTCAGTGTATGTGGAGAAGTATATTTAAGAAAAGAATGTTCTAAATAGAGAATTAAGGGAATTAAATGGAGGTAAGTTGTCTACACTTTACCTAGACTTGTTAAATGCTCATATCAGCAGACCATAAGTTACATATTTATAAAGTAATATTTGCAGAAACCACTAGATATTCTATACAAAGAAATAAACTAAAAAAACTCAACAGATAAGTCAAAATTAAATTCTAAAATATGTTCAAGTGGCCCATAAGAAAGTGTGAGAGGTGAAACAGAGGAATACAAAACTGAGGTACCAAACACAAAACAAATAAAAATGGCAGTCTTAAGCCCTAAATATACGAATGATAAAAATATATAGTCTAAATATATCAATTAAAAGACAAAGATTGGCAGAATAGATGTTTTTAATGACCCAACTACATTTTATTTAAAAGAAGTAAACTCTAAATATAATGGTATTTGTTGTTTGAAAGTCAAAGGATAGAAAGAGATACATGAGTTCAATTGGAATACCTAGCATCTTCCGAAGGTGATCAATGATGGACTTTTTGAATGTCATTTTAAACTCATAGATTTAAGCATATTTATATGTTTCTATAAAACATAGTTATTGCTTATTATTGATTAAATTGTACTATATTTGAGCAGCGGGGGCTTATTTAAGTCTATTCCTAAATTCTTTTAAGGGGACCCCAATATTCATTGAAATTTTCCTGGATTTCCTGTATCTTGGGATTTCCGTGGAGCCTTTCTTGAGAAATATACTAGAGAAATTCAGACAAATTCTCCAAAATTATTGAAGAGATACCAGCTTATGGATTGTTGGTGATCATTAAATTTTACCTGTAAAACTAACATTACATGATGTTTATAAGGGGTACAGAATACTATACAATTACTATAATATCTGACAAAGTACATACAGAACAATCATTAAAATTTGGAATGAACAGGGAGTGTATATGAAAACTATAATAAAGTCCCCAACATGAAGCAACTATAGCACATGATTTTAAAAGATAAAACATGCTTAAAAGTATAAAAATGCTAATATATCAAGGATAAAGCAGAAAAATTCCCCAGTTTTAGCATGCAAAATATATTTTTAAAAGCGGTCCTTGACATATATTCATAAGTTAAATATGAGATTTATCTAAAAGTATTAAGGAATCATAAAATATATAAATTTTAAAGAGGACACACACCTTCTCAAACATTTCATGCCCTATATAAAATCAAACCTATACATAGAGCTTGACTATATATTGAGGAAACATTCCTAAAGGACTCATTTATAGTTTCTAACTTATCAAAACTGACACACTTTGGTATTATTAAAATGAGTAGATCTTCATTTTCTTCTAATGAGTCATCTGCCAAGTTTAGCAAATATTTTGGATGATTATCTATTAGCCTTTACTAAGCAAACACCAAGTACTTGAGGCAAGACAAGATGTTGTTATTATTTGATGGATAAAATAGGAAGCATGTAAATCTGGGAAACTATTTCCTAAGTCTGATTCTTTACCAAATTATATGTATTTATATGGAAGTAATAATATGCAAGAACTTGTGAGTTTGGGATTTCTTATTTATTGCTAATGAGGGTTTTTAGACTTGAAGATTATTGTTAGTATCTTTCTTTGTAGCCAAATTCAAATATCCTGGCAATGTGCAAGTCCTTCTATTAAAATACACTTCACAATTAATTTAATGGAAAGATTACTCAGTACTTAATTTTGAAACCAATGCCAGATTTTAAGAAAGGCTTCCTTTCTGGAGTTTGGCGCAAGTGCCATCTTTTGGCAGTTTTTGGTGGCTTCCGGTCAATAAGTTGGTTCTCCTAGGTTCTAGTTGTATCCGAATTACTGAAAATTGTATTTTATTGTAGAATATAAACTTGGACCATCAGCCCTGTGTTCTAACATAAAAATTTATTGTAAATGTATTATTCTAAGAAATAAATCACAGTATTCTATAACAATAAGATTAATTAAATACTCAGTGTGTGCTCATCACTATGTTTCACATGCATTATATATTTATTTTTTATAACCACCCATGAGTTTGATAATATAATACATTTTAAAGATCACCACTAGGATATAGAGTCACAGAGGCAAATTGACCAAAGTCACAAAGCTAATAAGTGACAGAGACTAGTCTTAAAATTAGATCTGTTGTTCATTAAAAAATATGCCCTTAAATACCATGATACTTTGTCTTTTAACAAATAAATATGCTTTTTTAAAATTAAGACTTTTTTAGACCAGTTTTAGGTTCACAGCAAAATTGAGAGGAAGGTACAGAGAGAGTCTCCCTTATTCTCAATATCCCCCACCAGACTGGTACACTTGTTACAACTGTTGTACCTACATTAACAAATCATTCACGCAAAGTCGTTAGTTTACATTAAGGGTTAACTCTTAATGTTGTATATTCTATGGATTTAGACAAATGTATAATGACATTCATCCATCATTATGGTATCATACTGCATATTTTCATGCCCAAATAGTCCTCTGTGTTCCACCTATTCAACTCACACCCTCTCCCAACTCTTGGAAACCACTGATCTTCTTACTTTCTCTACAGTTCTGTGTTTTCCAGAATGTCATATAGTTGGAATCATACAGTATGTAGCATTTTAAGATTGGCTTCTTTCACTTAGTAATATGCATCTAAGCTTCCTCCATGTCATATCATGGCTTGATAGCTCATTTCTTTTTAGCACTGAATAATAATCCACTCTCTGGATGGATAACTATTTATCTGGAAGACATATTGATTGCTTCCAAGTTTTGGTAACTGTTAATAAAGCTGCTGTAAACATTTGTCTGCAGGTTTTGTGTAGACATAATTTTCAACTCTTTCAATACCAAGGAGCATGAATGCTGGATTGTATGTTAAGAGTATTTTTAGTTTTGTAAGAAACCACCAAACTGTCTTCCAAAGTGGCTGTACCATCTTGCATTCCCACCAGCAATGAATAAAAATTCCTGTTGCTCCACATCCTCACCAGCATTTGTTGTCAGTGTTATGGATTTTAGCCATTCTAATAGGTGTATAGTGGTATTTATTGTTTTAATTTGTATTTCCCTGATGAAAAATGATGTGGCAAATCTTTTCACATGCTTATTTGCCATCTGAATATCTTCTTCGGTGAGGTGTCTCTTAAGGTCCTTGGCCCATTTTTAAAGCAGATTGTTTCTTATTGTTGGATTTTAAGACTTCTTTGAATATTCTGGATAACAATCCTTTATCAGATGTGTCTTTTGCAACTCTGCTCACCCAGTCCATGGCTTGTCTTTTCATTCTCTTGACACTGTCTTTCAGAGAGCAGAAGTTTTTAGTTTTAATAAAGTCTAGCTTATTGATTCTTTCTTTCTGGATCATACATTTGGTGTTGTACGTGAAGTCATTACCATACCCAAGGTCATCTAGATTTTCTCCTGTGTTATCTTTCATGAGTTTTATAGGTTTGCATCTTATATTTAGGTCTGTGATCCATTTTGAGTTAATTTTTTGTGAAGGGCATAAGGCCTGTGCCTACATTCACTTTTTCCATGTGCATGTCCAATTGTTCCTGCACCATTTGTAGAAAATATTCTCCAAATATTTGGAAATTAAAGAACACATTTCTAAATAACACACAGGTCAAAGAAGTCTCAAGAGAAATTTAAAAGTACCTTAAAATAAATGAAAATACAACTTATCAAACTGCGTAGGATGCAGTGAAAGCAGTGGTTAGAAGGAAATTAATAGCATTAGTTTCATGTATTCAAATGGATGAAGGATCTAAAATCAATAATCTAATATTCCACCTTAAGAAATTACAGAAAGAAGAACAATTTAAGCCTAAAGCAAGCTGAAGAAAATAAATAATGATAATTATAGCAGAAATCAATGAAATTGAAAACAGTAAAACAATAGCGAATACCATGGAAATCCAAAGCAAATTCTTTGACAAGATCAATAAAGGTGATAAAGTTCAAGCCAAGCAACCAAGGAAAAAAGACAGAAGAGATAATTACCAATATCAGAAACAGAGTTGGGTCAGCACTATTGATTGCATGGTCATTAAAAGGGTAATACTTCAATACAAAAATGATTCTCTGCTCACAAATTTGTTAACATTGGTGAAACTGACCAACACCCTGAAAGACACAAACTACCAAAACTCACACAAGGAGACATAAATAATATGAATATGCTTATATTTATTAAACTAATGAATTCATAATTAATAAACATCCAAGAAAAAAAGCACCAGTCCTGTATGGTTTCACTGTTAAATTCTACCAAATATATAAAGAAGTCTTACAATTTCTCTATAATCTCTTCCATAAAATAGAACCAGAAGGAATAATTCCTAAATTATTATATAAGTCCAGGACTACCCTAAAGCTAAGGCCAGATAAATACACTACAAACTGATTCTAAAGTGTATATCAAGAAGCAAAAGACCTACAATGCCAACACGTTACTTAAGAACAATTTAAGAGGAATAAAGTTGGATGACTCTCATCAGCAGATTACAAGTCTTGTTATAAAGCTACAATAATCAGAGCACTGAGATATTAGTGAAAGTGTAGACACAAAGGCCAAAGGAACAGAATAGAGAGCCCAGAAGTAGACCCATACAAATATAGTCAACTGGTCTCTGACAAAAGACCTAAGACAATTCAGTGGGAAAAGGATAGTCTTTTCAACAAATTGTGATGGACCAACTGGGCATTCACATGCAAAAAAATAAATCTAGATATAGAACTTACAACTTTCACAAAAATTACCTCAAAATAGATCATAGATCTAAATATAAAATTCAAAAAGATGAAGCTTCTACTAGAAAACAAAGATAAAATCTAAGTGGCTTTGGGTTTGGTTAAGTGTTTTCAAATACAACAGAAACAGTACAAAGAAAGGAAAATTGATAAGCTGGAATTTATTAAAATTAAAAACTTGTACTCTGTGAAAGACTGTTAAAAGTACAGAAAGACAAATCACAGACTGGGAGAAAAGATTTGCAAAACACATACCTGTGAAAGGATTTGTATCCAAAACAAATAACTTGATTAAACAAATGGAGAAAACCTGAATAGAACTGTTTTCCAAAGAATACATATGACTGGCCAATAGGTACATGAAAAGTTGCTCAACATCCCTAATCACCAGAGGAATGCAAATCAAAACCACAAAAAGATATCACCTCACACCTGCTGGAATGGCTATTATCAAAAAGACAAGAGGTAACAAGTTTTGTTGATGATTTGGAGAAATTGAAACAGTTGTAAACGATTGGTGGAAATATAAATTGGTACAGCCACTATTAAAAACAGTATGGAACTGGCACACCACTGTAAAGCAATTATACTCCAATAAAGATGTAAAAAAAAAACCAGTATGGAAGCTCCTCAAAAACATTAGAAGTAGAAATACCATATGATCTAGCAATCTCACATCTGGGTATATATTCAAATGAAAAGAAATCAGTATATTTCAGAGATATCTGCACCCCCATGTCCATAGACATATTATTCACTATAGCCAAGATATGGAAACAACCTAAGTGTCTACTAACCAATGAATAAAGAAATTGTGTGACTGAGCTGTATATATAAGAGAAAACTGAAAACAGCCATAAAGAAGAAAATTCTGTCATTTGTGACAACATGGATGAACCTAGAAGACATTATGTGCTAAGTGAAATAAGCCAGACACACAAAAAATACTTTATGATCTCACTTGTATGTGGACTCTAAGAGTATAACTCAGAAGCAGAGAATAGAATGGTGGTTGCCAGTAGCTGGGGGTAAGTGGAGATGGGGCAATGGGGAGATGTTGGTCAAAGGAAAAAAACCGTTGATAATAAAAAATGAATAGATTCTGTAGATCTAAAGTACAGCAATGTGACTAGAGTTAACAATACTGAATTGTATAATTGAAATTTGCTAAGAGGTTAATCTTAAGTGTTCTCACCACACACAAAATGGTAACTATGTGAGGTCATTGGTAAGTTCATTAGCTTGAGAGTGGTGATTATTTCACAGTGTATATGTATATCAAAACACTGAGTTGTACATATTAAATATATACAATTTTATTTGTCAATTATATATCACTAAAGCTGGAACAAAAAGAATGGCTAAATTTTTTTTAAAAAAACCGAAAATACCAAATGTTGGTGAAGCAGCAGAGTAGTAAGACCTCACATTCCTTGTTGGTGGAAATGGTAAATGGTACAACCACTTTGGAAAACAGTTTGGTATTTCCTTACAAAGTCAAATAGTCTTACAAGCAATCATACTTCTAAGTATATATACTCAACTAATTTAAATTAGACCAGTACCAAACCTGAACATGGATACATATCATATTAGCTTTATTCATAACTGTCAAAACTTGGTAACAACCAAAATATCCCTCAGTAGGTAAACAGATAAATAAATTGTGGTACATCCAAAGAATCAAATATTATTCAATGCAAAAACGAATGAGCTCCTCAATTCCACTTCTGGGTTTATATTCAAAGTAGATGATATCATTATCTCAAAGAGATACCTGCACCTCTGTTTTCATTGTAGCATTACTCACAATAGCTAAGAGATGGAAACAACCTAAGTATCCATTGACGAATGGATTAAGAAAATGTGGGTATACATGTGCACGGAGGCACACACACACACACACACACATACACACACATACAAAATGGAATATTACTCAGCCATGAAAAGAAGGCAATCTTGTCATTTGTGACAACATGGATGGACCTCAGGGACATTTTGCTAAGTGAAATAAGTCAGACTGATAAAGACAAATACTGTATGATCTCACTTATAAGTGAAATCTTAAAAAACTGAACTCATAGAAACAGAACAGATTCGTGGTTGTCAGAGGTGGGGATGGGTGTGGGGAAACTAGGTGAAGGTGGTCAAAAGGTACACATTTATGGTTATAAATAAGTTCTGGGGATTTAGGGTACATCATGGTAACTTTAGTTAATATTGTATTGTATATTTGAAAGTTGCTAAGAGAGTAAATCTTTAAAGTCCTTATAAGGAAAAAAAGTGGTAACTAAAAGTGGTGATGGATGTTAACTAAATTTAATGTGGTAGTCATTGCACAATATATACATATATCAAATCATTATGTTGTACATCTAAACTAATAAAAAGTTATATGTTAACTATATCTCAATAAAACTGGAAAAAATTAATGATATATTTATGCAATAGATGTAAAAATATTTATAGATACATATATATATATATATATAATTACTATGTACATATGTATTTCCTTCTGTCAGCTAAGGGTACCTAGAAGCAATGACACTTCTGTATCAAAGAGCAAATCTAACAACCACAACTTGGTTTCTAATACTATTCTCCATTAAAAGGAACTAGGACTCCTTGGAAAAATGGCTGATTCTAGTAATGGATCAGGAAATATATAATATAATCCTGGAACATCTTGTAATACCAGATGTAATGCCATCTTGTTCCCTTGCTATATGTGATGAAAATGGTACTTTACCTCTGTGGTCCTCCTCCCAAAAGAATACTATTCCATTCAAAATCTAAGAAAAATATCACTCAAATCCCAATTGAAGGGCATTCTACAAAATATCTAACCTGAACGCTTCAAAATTTTCAAAGTCATTCAAAAATAAAGGAAGTCAGAGAAAACTTCACAGCCATAATAAACCTAAGGAGACATGATAACTAATTTAATATGTAGTATCCCGGATGAGATCCTGGAATAGAAAAAGGACATTAGGTAAAAACTATGGAAATTTGAACACAGAATGGACTTTAGTTAATAACAATGTATCAGTGTTGGTTCACTTACAGTAATAAGAGTACTACAAAAATATTAGTTATTAAAAATAGAGGAGAGGGCTTCCCTGGTGGCACAGTGGTTGGGGGTCCGCCTGCCGATGCAGGGGGCACGGGTTCGTGCCCCGGTCCGGGAGGATCCCGCGTGCCGCGGAGCGGCTGGGCCCGTGAGCCGTGGCCGCTGGGCCTGCGCGTCTGGAGCCTGTGCTCCGCGGCGGGAGAGGCCGCGGCGGTGAGAGGCCCGCGTACCGCAAAAACAAACAAAAAAACAAAAAATAGAGGAGAGAGACCTTCAAGATGGTGGAGGAGAAAGACGTGGAGATCACCTTCCTCCCCACAAATACATCAGAAATACATCTACATATGGAACAACTCCTACAGAACACCTACTGAACGCTGACAGACCTCAGACTTCCCAAAAGGCAAGAAACTCCCCATGTACTTGGGTAGGGCAAAAGAAAAAAGAAAAAAAAGAGACAAAAGAATAGGGACACGACCTGCACCTCTGGGAGGGAGCCATGAAGGAGGAAACGTTTCCACACACTAGGAAGCCGCTTCACTGGTGGAGACGGGGGAGGCAGGGGGAAACTCTGGAGCCATGGAGGAGAGCACAGCCACAGGGGTGCAGAGAGCAAAGTGGAGAGATTCCCTCATGAGGGGATCAGTGCCGACCAGCACTCACCAGCTGGAGAGGCTTGTCGGCTCACCCGCCGGGGCGGGTGGGGGCTGGGAGCTGAGGCTCCAGAGCTTCGGAGGTCAGATCCCAGGGAGAGGACTGGGGTTGGCTGAGTAAACACAGCCTGAAAGGGGCTAGTGCACCACAGCTAGCTGGGAGGGAGTCTGGGAAAAAGTCTGGATCTGCTGAAGAGGCAAGAGACCATTGTTTCAGGGTGCATGAGGAGAGGAGATTCGGAGCACCACCTAAAGGAGCTCCAGAGATGGGCGCAAGCCGCGGCTATCAGCCCGGACCCCAGAGATAACGTATGAGATGCGAAGGCTGCTGCTGCTGCCACCAAGAAGCCTGTGTGCAAGGACAGGTCACTATCCACACCTCCCCTCCTGGGAGCTTGTGCAGCCCGCCACTGCTAGGGTCCCAGGATCCACAGACAACTTCCCTGGGAGAACACACGGTGTACCTCAGGCTGCTGCAATGTCACACCAGCCTCTGCCGCTGCAGGCTTGCCCCGCATTCCATACCCCTCCCTCCCCCTGGCCTGAGTGAGCCAGAGCCTCCTAATCAGCTGCTACTTTAACCCCGCCCTGTCTGAGTGAAGAACAGATGCCCTCAGGTGACCTAAATGCAGAGGCGGGGCCAAATCCAAAGCTGAACCCCCGGAAGCTGTGCGAACAAAGAAGAGAAAGGGAAATTTCTCCCAGCAGCCTCAGGAGCAGTAGATTAAATCTCCACAATCAACTGGATGTACCCTGAATCTCTGGAATACCTGAATAGACAACAAATCATCCCAAAATTGAGGCAGTGGACTTAGGGAGCAACTGTAGACTTGGGGTTTGCTTTCTGCATCTAATTTGTTTCTGGTTTTATATTTATCAGAGTTTAGTATTTAGAGCTTATTATCACTGGTAGATTTGTTTATTGATTTGGTTGCTCTCCTTTTTTCTTTTAATATATATATATATAATTTTTTCCCTTTTCTCTTTTTGTGAGTTTGTATGTGTATGGTTCTTTGTGTGATTTTGTCTGTATAGCTTTGCTTTTACCATTTGTCCTAGGGTTCTGTCTGTCCTTTTCTTTTCTATTTATTTAAATAGTTTTCAGCACTTGTTATCATTGGTGGATTTGTTTTTTGCTTTGGTTGCTCTCTTCTTTCTTTCTTTTTTTATTACTTATTAATTTATTTTATTTTAAATAATATTTTTATTTTTTAATTTAATAACTTTATTTTATTTTTTTGTTCCTTCTTTCTTTTTTTCTCCCTTTTCTTCTGGCACGTGGCTGACAGGGTCTTGGTGCTCCGGCTGTGTGTCAGGCCTATGCCTCTGAGGTGGGAGAGCTGAGTTCAGGATATTGGTCCACCAGAGACCTCCCGGCTCCATGCAATATCTAACGGGGAAAGCTCTCTGAGAGATCTCCATCTCAATGCTAAAACCAGGCTGCACTCAATGACCAGCAAGCTACAGTGCTGGAAACTCTATCAAACAACTAGCAAGACAGAAGCACAACCCCAACCATTAGCAGAGAGCCTGCCTAAAATCATAATAAGGTTACAGACAGCTGAAAACACACAACCGGACACGGTCCTTCCCACCAGAAAGACAAGATCTAGTGTCATCCACCAGAACACAAGCACCAGTCTCCTCCACCAGGAAGCCTCCACAACCCACTGAAACAACCTTAGGCACTGGGAGCAGACACCAAAAACAACAGGAACTACGAACCTGCAGCCTGCGAAGAGGAGACCCCCAAACACAGTCAGTTAAGCGAAATAAAGACAGAGAAACACACAGTAGATGAAGCAGCAAGGCAAAAACCCACCAGACCAAGCAAATGCAGAGGAAATAGGCAGTCTGCCTGAAAAAGAATTCAGAGTAATGACAGTAAAGATGAGCCAAAATCATGGAAATAGAATGGAGAAAATACAAGAAGGACCCAGAAGAACTAAAGAGCAAACAAACAATGATGAACAATACAATAAATGAAATTAAAAATTCTCTAGAAGGGATCAATAACAGAATACCTGAGGCAGAAGAACGGATGAGTGACCTGGAAGACAGAATAGTGGAAATACCTACTGCAGAGCAGGATAAAGAAAAAAAAATGAAAATAATTGAGGACAGTCTCAGAGACGTCTGGGACAACATTAAACACACCAACATTTGAATTATAGGGGTCCCAGGAGAAGAAGAGAAAAATAAAGGGACTGAGAAAATATTTGAAGAGATTATAGTTGACAACTTCACTAATATGGGAAAGGAAATAGGCAATCAAGTTCAGGAAGCACAGAGAGTCCCATGCAGGGTAAATCCAAGATGAAACACATCAAGACACATATTAATCAAACTATCAAAAATTAAATAAAAAGAAAAAATATTAAAACAGTAATGGAAAAACAACAAATAACATACAAGGGAATCCCCATAAAGTTAACAGCTGATCTTTCAGCAAAAACTCTGCAAGCCAGAAGAGAGTGGCAGGACATATTTAAAGTGATGAAAGGGAAAAACCTACACCCAAGATGACTGTACCCAGCAAGGATCTCATTCAGATTTGACAGAGAAATTAAAACCTTTGCGGACAAACAAAAGCTAAGAGAATTCAGCACCACAAAATCAGCTTTACAACAAATGCTAAAGGAACTTCTCTAGGCAGGAAACACAAGAGAAGGAAAAGACCTACAATAACACACCCAAAACAATTAAGAAAATAGTAGTAGGAACATACATATCGATAAGTACTTAAATGTAAATGGAGTAAATGCTCCCACCAAAAGACACAGACTAGCTGAATGGATACAAAAACAAGACCCATACATATGCTGTCTACAGGGGACCCACTTCAGACCTAGGGACACATACAGACTGAAAGTGAGGGGATGGAAAAAGATATTCCATGCAAACGGAAATCAAAAGAAAGCTGGAGTAGCAATTCTCATATCAGACAATATAGACTTTAAAACAAAGACTATTACAAGAGACAAAGAAGGACACTACATAATGATCAAGGGATCAATCCAAGAAGAAGATATAACAATTGTAAATATTTATGTACCCAACATAGGAGCACCTCAATACATAAGGCAAATACTAACAGCCATAAAAGGGGAAATCGACAGTAACACAATCATAGTAGGGGACTTTAACAACTCACTTTCACCAATGGACAGATCATCCATAATGAAAATAAATATGGAAACACAAGCTTTAAATGATACATTAAACAAGATGGAATTAATTGATATTTATAGGACATTCCATCCAAAAACAACAGAATACACATTTTTCTCAAGTGCTCATGGAACAATCTCCAGAATAGATCACATCTTGGGTCACAAATCAAGCCTTGGTATATTTAAGAAAATTGAAATTGCATCAAGTATCTTTTCTGAGTACAATGCTATAAGACTAGATATCATTTACAGGAAAAAATCTTCAAAAAATACAAACATATGGAGGGTAAACAATACAGTGCTAAATAACCAAGAGATCACTGAAGAAATCAAAGAGGGAAATCAAAAAATACCTAGAAACAAATGACAATGAATACTCGATGACTCAAAACCTATGGGATGCAGAAAAAGCAGGTTTAAGAGAGAAGTTTATAGCAATACAATCCTACCTCAAAAAACAAGAAACATCTCAAAGAAATAGCCTAACCTTACACCTAAAGCAATCAGAGAAAGAAGAACAAAGAAAATCCTAAGTTAGCAGAAGGAAATAAACCATAAAGACCAGATCAGAAATAAATGAAAAAGAAATGAAGGAAATGATAGCAAAGATCAATAGAACTAAAAGCTGGTTCTTTGAGAAGATAAACAAAATAGATAAGCCATTAGCCAGACTCATCAAGAAAAAGAGGGAGAAGACTCAAACCAACGTAATTAGAAATGAAAAGGGAGAAATAAGAAATGAAACTGCAGAAATACAAAGGACCATGAGAGATTACTACAAGCAACTGTATGCCAATAAAATGGACAACCTGGAAGAAATGGACAAATTCTTAGAAAAGCACAACCTTCCAAGACTGAACAAGAAATAGAAAATATAAACAGACCAATAACAAGCACAGAAATTGAGACTGTGATTAAAAATCTTCCAACAAACAAAAGCCCAGGACCAGATGGCTTCACACGCGAATTCTATCAAACACTTAGAGAAGAGCTAACACCTATCCTTCTCAAACTCTTCCAAAATATAGCAGAGGGAGGAACACTCCCAAACTCCTTCTACGAGGCCACCATTACACTGATCCAAAACGAAACAAAGATGTCACAAAGAAAGAAAACTATAGGCCGATATCATTGATGAACATAGATGCAAAAATCCTCAACAAAATACGAGCAAACAGAATCCAACAGCACATTAAAAGGATCATACACCATGATCAAGTGGGGTTTATCCCAGGAAAGCAAGGATTCTTCAATATACGCAAACCAATCAATGTGATCCACCACATTAAGAAATTGAAGGAGAAAAACTATATGATCATCTCAATAGATGCAGGAACACCTTTCAACAAAATTCAACACCCATTTATGATAAAAACCCTCCAGAAAGTAGGCATAGAAGGAACTTACCTCAACATAATAAAGGCCATATATGACAAACCCACAGGCAACATCATTCTCAATGGTGAAAACCCGAAACCCTTTCCACTAAGATCAGGAACAAGACAAGGGTGCCCACTCTCACCATTAGTATTCAACATAGTTTTGGAAGTTTTAGCCACAGCAATCAGAGAAGAAAAAGAAATAAAAGGAATCCAAATTGGAAAAGAGGGAGTAAAGCTGTTACTGTTTGTAGATGACATGATACTATACATAGAGAATCCTAAAGATGCTATCAGAGAACTACTATAGCTAATCAACGAATTTGGTAAAGTAGCAGGATACAAAATTAATGCACAGAAATCTCTTGCATTCCTATACACTAATGATGAAAAATCTGAAAGAGAAATTAAGGAAACACTCCCACTTACCACTGCAACGAACAGGAAAAAAATACCTAGGAATAAACCTACCTAAGGAGACAAAAACCTGCATGCAGAAAACTATAAGACACTGATGAAAGAAATTAAAGATGGTACAAACAGATGGAGAGGTATACCATTTTCTTGTATTGGAAGAATCAACATTGTGAAAATGACTATTCTACCCAAAGCAATCTACAGATTCAGTGCAATCCCTCTCAAACTGGCAATGGCATTTTTCAGAGAACTAGAACAAAAAGTTTCACAATTTGTATGGTAACACAAAAGGCTCCAAAGCAATCTTGAGAAAGAAAAACCTAGCCAAAGCAATCTTGAGCAAGAAAAATGGAGCTGGAGGAATCAGGCTCCCGGATTTCAGGCTATACTACAAAGCTACAGTCATCAACAAAGTATGGTACTGGCACAAAAACAGAAATATAGATCAATGGAACAGGATAAAAAACCCTTAGATAAACCCACACACGTATGGTTACCTTTTCTTGGATAAAGGAAGCAAGAATATACAATGGAGAAAAGACAGCCTCTGCAATAAGTGGTGGTAGGGGAAATGGACAGCTACATGTAAAAGAATGAAATTAGAACACTCCCGAATACAATACACAAAAATAAACTCAAAATGGGTTAAAGACCTAAATGTACGGCCAGAAAGTATAAAAGACTTAGAGGAAAACATAGAACACTCTATGACATAAATCACAGCAATATCTTTTTTGACTCTCCTCCAAGGGAAATGGAAATAAAAACAAAAATAAACAAATGGGACCTAATGAAACTTAAAGGCTTTTACACAGCAAAGGAAACCATAAACAAGACGAAAAAACAACCCTCAGGATGGGAGAAAATATTTGCAAACCAATCAATGGACAAAGGATTAATCTCCAAAATTTATAAGGAGTTCATGCAGCTCAATATCAAAAACAACAAACAACCCAATCCAAAAATGGGCAGAAGACCTAAATAGACATTTCTCCAAAGAAGATATACAGATTGCCCTCACGTGAATGGATGCTCAACATCACTAGTCATTAGAGAAATGTAAAGCAAAATCATAATGAGGTATCACCTCATACTGGTCAGAATGGCTATCATCAAAAATCTACAAACAATAAATGCTGGAGAGGTTGTGTAGAAAAGGGAACCCTCTTGCACTGTTGGGAATGTAAATTGATAGAGCCACTATGGAGAACAGTATCGAGGCTCCTTAAAAAACTAAAAATGGAACTACCGTATGACCCAGCAATCCCACTGCTGGGCATATACTCTGAGAAACCCATAATTCAAAGAGTCATGTACCACAATGTTCATTGTAGCTCTATTTACAATAGCCAGGACATGGAAACAACTTAAGTGTCCATCAACAGATGAATGGATAAAGAAGATATGGCACATATATACAATGGAATATTACTTAGCCATAAAAACAAATGAAATTGAAATTATTTGTATTGAATTCGATGGACCTAGAGTCTGTCATACAGTGTGAAGTAAGTCAGAAAGAGAAAAACAAATACCGTATGCTAACACATATATATGGAATCTAAAAAATAAACAAACAAAAAATGGTCCTGAAGAACCTAGGGGCAGGACAGGAATAAAGACGCAGACATAGAGAATGGACTTGAGGACACGGGGAGGGGGAAGGGTAAGCTGGGACGAAGTAAGAGGGTGACAAAGACATATATATACTATCAAATGTAAAATAGATAGCTGGGGGAAGCAGCCGCATAGCACAGGGACATCAGCTAGGTGCTTTGTGACCACCTAGAGGGGTGGGATAGGGAGGGTTGGAGGGAGACACAAGAGGGAGGCAATGTGGGGATATATGTATACATATAGCTGATTCACTTTGTTATACAGTAGAAACACAACAATGTAAAGCAATTATACTCCAATAAAAATGTTAAAAAAATAGTGGAAACTGAGCATACGATCTCTTTGCACTATGTAAAGGAACTCTGTACTAAGTTGTTAATTTTCTGTAAATCTAAAACTGATCCAAATTTTTTTTAAATGTTGGTAAAAAAAAAAAAAACTCAATATTTTCTTCCTTTCAGTTGAACTCTTTTCTGTGTCTTATCTTTTATACTGATTTTTCAAATTTTTGATGAAAACCCATTTTTTCCAGGATTTATATATGTATTTTCATATCTACCTCTTCCTGTTTCAATTAGTGCCTCTTTTTACCCCAAAGTGTCTTCTTTTCATGCATGAAATTTCTTCATTTATCTCCTTGAACAGTCTACTCACATTTAAGTTAAAAATCATATTTATTTATAAGTTCCATTTCTTCTGGAGTGAATGTTTCTCCTAATTTTTTTTTTTACTTTATTGGTATTTCTAATGTTGATTTTTCCCATGTGTTTGTAAGATGGTTTGCCAACTTATTGAGTGGAACTTTTTTTTCACTTTTTATGTACTCAAATTTCCTTGACAAATGGACTTGATATTGCCTCCAATTTATCCCTGAGACACAAGCACAAGATAAAACACTATTATACATTGATTTCTTAGCTCAGATGCAGTCTCTAAGCCAGTGGGCAGCTTAGCCAAGATCCTAGCTGTAAGGCTAATGCTTCCTATTTCAGCATCCCCAGATAAACCCTAGCCCTGTTCTGAATTTGCAGCTTTTTCTTGGTATCCTTTCACGGGTGGCTAACTCCTGCCTACACTTTTGGTTTGAAACTTTATTCCTAGCACCTGTTCTCTGCACTATTAATCTTTGCTGTCTCTTGGGATTTGAATTCCTAGCTGCCTTGGTTTGTTGTCTCTCTCAGATTTCACAAGTTTCTTAGCCTCATCTCCTTACCACTTTGTATTTACATTTGATTTCTACCTTATAGAGATTTTAATTTGCTTTTTGAGCATGACTATATCTTTTATCAATTTTGTTTTGAGATTTGCTAGGTGGTGTTTTGATCAGAAGCATTTCAAACTTGGAGAGTTCCAAGTAGGCCAGATTTTTATTAAAATATTTATCAAAAGACTTAAAAACATATTCAGTTGACCTTAAAAATTACTTGTACTTATTTAAATTCATGGGATAATGAAAGTTTTATTTAACAAAAAAAGTAGGTATGGGAGGTTCATCACAACATTATTTTATTCTAAAATAATTTTGAGATGACAAAAGTGTCCCCAATATGGGTTTGATTAGGTACATTATCTCATTCATTTGAAGAGGCACTATTCATTCATTCTTTCATAGACTACTGAGAATTATTTAATGAAACAGGAGCTAGCTTAAAATGATATAAACACTTCCAATTTTTTAAAAACTGTATCTGTATGTAGAGTTAGATATAAAAAACACTGTATGTAGAGAGTTAGATACATAGGTAAATATATAGAATCAACAATTATATTTCTGCTATTCTTTATCTACCAATGATTCTAAATTGGGACTTCCATAGTGGTCCAGTGGTTGGGACTTCACACTCCCACTGCAGGGGACGCGGGTTCATCCCTGGTGGGGAACTGAGATCCCATATGCTACACAGCGTGGCCGGCCAAAAACAAAACAAAACAAAAAATATGATTTTAAATTAATATTCCAATCATTTTAGTAAATACTACATGAACCACCACTGATTGATTTTCCTATATTAATACACACATGCATCCCTGGGGTAAACCGTACTTGGTGATTCAATTTTATCTCTTGCTGGATTAGATTTAGTATTATTTTATTATATAATGAGTTTTTCTTCTATATTAATGAAAACATTTGTTTCTGATATATACTTCTTGTAATATTTTTGGTTTGGGTTTCACAGTAATAATAACTTCATAAAATGAGTGGGGTCGTGATTTTTTTTCTATTTTTGAAAGATTTTGCAAAACATTGATCCTATTTCTTTTTTTATAAGTTTATGTATTTATTTTATTTATTATTTTATTTTTGGCTGCGTTTTGTCTTCGTTGCTGTGCACCAGCTTTCTCTAGTTGCGGAGAGCAGGGGCTACTCTTCCTTCCAGTGCGCAGGCTTCTCATTGTGGTGGCTTCTGTTGATGCGGAGCACGGGCTCTAGGCGCACGGGATTCAGTAGTTGTGGAACATGGGCTTCTGTAGTTGTGGCTCACAGGCTCTAGAGCACAGGCTCAGTAATTGTAGTGCACAGGCTTCGTTGCTCTGCGGCATGTGGGATCTTCCGGGATCAGGGCTTAAACCCGTGTCCCCTGCATTGGCAGGCGGATTCTTAACCACTGTGCCACAAGGGAAGACCCCTATTTCTTTCTTAAATGTTAGAATTCAACAGTGAAGTAGCTGCTAAATGGCTATATGGCTATTCCAAATTTCTTGTATCAGTTTTGATAATTTGTATGTTTCAATATATATTTTTTCCATTTAAAACTGTCATGAAGTCTACACTTGGCCTAAAAAATTTATCAATGTTTTCTTCCTACCCGTGTCAATGGCAACCTTCTATTCCTTCCACCACTGCTACACCAATTATTAAAGCATTTATAGGTTTTTCACTCCTAGGAGGGGCACATCATTTTCTGGATTTTAGATTATTGTATGTCCTTGAAACTTCAGCTTCCTAATTGGTTAAAAAACCTTCATTTTGGGCTTCCCTGATGGCGCAGTGGTTGAGAGTCTGCCT
The DNA here is from genome assembly GCF_963455315.2 of Globicephala melas. Lineage (NCBI taxonomy): Eukaryota > Metazoa > Chordata > Mammalia > Artiodactyla > Delphinidae > Globicephala > Globicephala melas. Next base: position 7,199,568 of record NC_083335.1, on the reverse strand, counting down.
GCCGATGCAGGGGACACGGGTTCGTGCCCTGGTGTGGGAAGATCCCACATGCCGCAGAGCGTCTGGGCCCGTGAGCCATGGCCACTGGGCCTGCGCGTCCGGAGCCTGTGCTCCGCAACGGGAGAGGCCACAACAGTGAGAGGCCCGCGTACTGCAAAAACAAAACAAAACAAAACAAAACAAAAAAACCCTTCATTTTGCAGTTCATCCTACTTGCTCTCATTGTTATAATGGTGGTGTTGTTTCCTTGCAAATGTTTATATTCTTCAAAAAAGGAAGTCTTAATTCCATCTGTTTTTATTCCTGCTAACTCTTTCATATCTGATGACACATTTTCTTTATGCTATTGCTTATCAACTTCTTCACTTTCTAGGAAGCCTCAATCATCATGCACAACTATCTGGCTGCTCCTAAGAGTCACTCTCATATTTCTCTTTTAAAAATATAGTATGCTTTAGGGCTTCCCTGGTGGCACAGTGGTCAAGAATCCACCTGCCAATGCAGGGGACACGGGTTCAAGCCCTGGTCCGGGAAGATCCTACATGCTACAGAGCAACTCAGCCCGCACACCATAGCTACTGAGCCTGTGTTCTAGAGCCTGTGCTCTGCAACAAGAGAAGCCAATGCAATGAGAAGCCCCCACACTGCAACAAAGAGTAGTCCGCACTCACTGCAACTAGAGAAAGCCCACACACAGCAACAAAGACCCAACACAGCCAAAAAACAATAAATTTTAAAAATATAGTATGCTTTAAAATGAATATGCATATTTCAAAAGCATCTTGAATAGAACAATAATATGTCTACAGAGAAGACCTTCATTAACTGAATATCACCTGTAACTTGTACATTCATGGAGCATTTCTGTGTGTGAAAGAGAGGACTTGATGACTTTTATTAACCCATTTATCAATATCCTTTTGTTTCTGTTTTGAAGCATAATAAATTGAAATGTTCATTGCAGATATGATTTGAGTAGTTCCTGAGAATATTGTATGGATTACTATCTTCCAAAATTAAAGTTCCTGATTTGATTAATATGGTAAAAATCAATCAATGAGTTATACAAGCAACAATCATCTCAGCTTCCTGAGGTCCTACATACATATCCTGCCCTTATTCAGGAAAGATGAGGCCTATATTTTTGTCCACAAAGTAAAATTGTGACCTATGGCTATCTTTAAGTAATATTTTAAAAGATATCTCAATAAACAAGTTATTTATAAAACTAGATTATAACTAATAAGAACCTGCTGTATAATAAAATTCAAAAAAATTTAAAAATTAAAAACTAGATTAACATAAATTTTGTACAGAAATCAAAAAGAGTGGTGTTAAAAGAAATTAACAAACTGACTTCTTTTAGGATTACTGTTTTTCTTTTTCTTTTCTTTTCTTTTTTTTTTGGTACATTCAAAGTTTGGAGACATGAGTGAGCTACTAGGAAAAGGAAATGAGGAAAATATCCAGAAACCCCAGATGGGAACAGAGTCCTCTGTCAATTGTACTACTTTCTACAATTAAACTTTTTAAAAAATTAACTAATCTATTTTTGGCTGCGTTGGGTCTTTGTTGCTGCACATGGGCTATCTCTAGTTGTGGCAAGCGGGGGCTACTCTTCATTGTGGTGCGTGGGCTTCTCATTGAGGTGGCATCTCTTGTTGTGGAGCACAGGATCTAGGCGCGTGGGCCTCAGTAGTTGTGGCACGTGGGCTCAGTAGTTGTGCCTTGTGGGTTATAGAGCACAGGCTCAGTAGTTGTGGCACACGTGCTTAGTTGCTCCGCAGCATGTGGGAACTTCCTGGACCAGGGCTTGAACCCATGTCCCCTGCATTGGCAGGCGGATTCTTAACCACTGCGCCACCAGGGAAGCCCTCTACAATTAAAATTGATTAAAATTAAATCAGTATAAAAACACCAATTGGAATTTTGAGAAATTTTTATGGCGGTGTGTAATTTTGATGCAGGGCTGCATCCAATTTATTTTTCTATTAACTATAAGATGATTTCTCACACATTTAAAGTTTATAGCTAACGCTTGGCTTTGGGAGATCTTTCAGCAGATTTTACTTGAAATGAAGACAGCCAAATATGCAAAAAAACTTGTCAGCATTTTCTTGTGCTGCTTCTAATTCTTAGTAACAGTAGAATGAGGCAAATTTAGAGTGTCAACGAAGCACTTTTAATGGTCTATTTTGGGTTTTAGAGAGTTTCAACGCATGTAAAATCAATGTCGGCAACAAATATTACTTTGAATCAGATTCATACATTTAGGATTTGGTTATATTTTGATGCACCAGTATTTTGGGGGAAATCAAATTTTCAGAGACTTAATAGGTCCTCAAAAATTTTTTATGCAGCTGCAGAGGTCTGCGAGGTCATTGAGTGAAACAAGTTTGAAAAATGTCTTTATACATTGATCAACAGCATATTTTCTTAAATGAATCTGTATTTAACATCTTTGAGACAAAAGTGGAAGAAAATATGTTTTAGGAATATATTTTAATGTGGAAACTATTTTACGATTTTTTTCTGTTTCAAACCCTCAGGATATTTGACAAAACATGGCCAGTACTTTACCTCTAAAATGATATATATACGTCAACACATTTTTTTATGAGTTGCACAAAAATGTCAGCTTCGTATGGATTCAGTTGACTTGCACAGGACAAGACTCTTATATTTATTCTGTTCAACAATGCACTGTAAATCCTTTCCAAGCAATCCAAAAAAAGGATTACCATAAATGAGAAAACTTTGTAGAAAGGCTCAGTGGAAATCTAAAAAGACATTCTTTATCTCCAAAACATTCCAGAGTACCAAAAGATACAATAAATGCAATTTTAGTATAAGTTCAGGACAATAAAATAAAAATGAAGTTCTTGACTATCATAAAAGGACTCTGGTACCTGAAAGGAGCAGCAACATTAATTTAAATTGTGCAAAATGGGCTAAATATCAGAAACCAAGGAGCCCATAAAAGATAAAAATCAGAAAATGATGAGTGACTTGATATAAAATATCCAGTGTTAAACAAAAGGAGAAAATCAGTACACTGCATAGTATACATTAAGTGTACACAGATCTGGAAAAAATATAAGATTTGTTAATATTGCTTTTCTTTTACTTCACATGAGGACAGAGAAGAGACTATCATTTATTGAGTACCTTCTAGTAATTTAAATGACTGAGTGCTGAGTAATTTAAATACATGATTTCACTTATCTCATAAAGTTATTACTTTCAAATTGATTTGTTGATAACATTAAATCTCAGTATCTTATTCCTACTTTGATTTGGAAAACTAGACATAAAATATAATCAGTAAATATTTTCATAGGGGTTTATTCATGGAGTACATGTCTGACCTTGTATTTCTACCTATTTTTCTAAGATACTTTCCAAAATTTTCCCCATCAGTATACGATACTGTGGGAAAAAGAACCTTCATAAATTGCCTACACCATTTATTATGCCTGTGCATCAAAAACAAGTATGACTGAGGCAATCAGTGTTTCTTTTTTTAAATTAATTTTTATTGGAGTATAGTTGCTTTACAATGTTGTGTCAGTTTCTACTGTACAGCAAAGTGAATCAGCTATATGTATACGTATATCCCCTCTTTTTTGGATTTCCTTCCCATTTAGGTCACCACAGAGCACTGAGTAGAGTTCCCTGAGCAATACAGCAGGTTCTCATTAGTTATCTATTTTATACATAGTATATTAACTCATATATGTGGAATCTAGAAAAACAGTATAGATGATCTTATTTGCAAAACAGAAATAGAGACACAGACGTAGAGAACAAATGTATGGACACCAAGGGGGGAAAGGGGGTGGGTGGGATGAATTGGGAGATTGGGATTGACATATATATACCATTGATACTATGTATAAAATAGTCAGTGTTTCTTGAACTTTACTATTATTTAATGCCACGCTAGTCCTCAGGCAAATGCAAAAGACATATGAAGTAAAAGCTTTGATCTTTATACTGAGTGTAGATAAGACTGACATGGGCTAACTGAAAAATGATCAATATTGGATAGCATTTAGATATGTACTAAGTTGGATACAGTGAAATATCAAAAGGGTTTTAAAGAAAGTTTATGGGTTGATCGGGAAGGGGGAAAAACTCCACGGAAATGTGTAAAACTTGAGATGATAATTGCAAAGATGGAAAGACTATTTCCAATTACGGAGATAGTGGGTGACAAGAGGCAAAAGGAAGAATAAATGTGACAGGTATCAGGGAATTAGCAGAGGGTGTTTCTAAGATTAAGGGGTTTAGGTTGGGGAATAGCAGAGTGGGCCAGGGAAAACCAGCCTAGCAAAGTGGAATCACTCTTACATGCTAAAATGAAGAAGTTTAATTTTATTTGCAGCTATTATAGATTTCTTAAAGCAGAGCTGAAGAATAATGAATGATATTCCAGAAAAATGATCTTTAAATATCTGTGTTGGGCGGTAGGGGGATAAATAGATAAGAAATTGTTGACAAAGTAATCAGTGAAGGAACTATTGCATTTCTTCAGATATAAGAAAATAGGGAACATAAGTTAGGATGATGGTAGTAGTAATTGAGAGAAAAAAAGATGATTAAATAGTTATTCCATTATTGATTATTCCACTAATAATCAATAAGACTTTATAATAGTTTAGATCCATGAGGATAAATGGAAGGTTGAAGTCAAGGATGAATAGAAATGCCTTAGACATAAGAATGGTAGAGTGAGAAAAACACCATTTGGCTCTTATCTGATTCCCTCACTAATTAGATGCGTACACCTAAACAAGTCACAGTAATTCTGAGCTTTGTTTCTCAATCTGTAAAATGAAGGGATTGTATTGTTTTACTTAATTATTCTCTAAATAGTGAAATAGGAAAGAAAGGTTAACTAAGAAAGAATGATAAGAGTTTTACAATTCATATGCTGTTTCAGGCAAAGATTGGATACCCATGTTTGATATATGCAAGAAGGGAAGACAATACTTACAGGTAAGGTCAAAATCAACGGTGTGCAATTATAAGTCATAAGAATAACAGCACTCTAAATGACAGATGTCCAGAGTAAACCACAAACATCACATGTGAATAAAGAAGTAAATAAAATCATCATTCTTTATGTTTATATCACCAAGATATAGTCTCCTCTTGGACAAATGATTATTTTAAAACCCTATTAAATATCGTTCCCAAAGAAATCTTAAGAGATTGCCTATAAGTTAAAGGTTAACAAATGGTACTTAAATTTTATTCCTTAAAAGTAAAGTTGCTGAAATATGGATTAGATCCTATTCTAATCAGACATCAACATAATGTTATGGAAGCACAGAGGAGGGAATGTCTAGCTGTACTTTGGAAAGGAGGACTGTTGAAAGCTTTAATGAAAAACTGTTAAAAAAATAACTTTTCTAAGAATATTATAAACATAGCTTTCAGAAAACTAAGAATGCAAAAACTTTAAAGATCAAAATCGAATCTCTACTTTATCTCATTTCGAATCTCTACTTTATCTCATTTAGCTCTCAAAAAATATTATTTTTATATTCTTTGTCACCATAACCCAGAAACCAATAGACTTCACCCCACAAGCACACTTCTGGTTCTTCCTATATTTCTCCTATATAAGTAGGTATATGAGGCATTGCAAAGTGGTGGGAAAGCACTGCTTTTTTTTTTTTTTTCTGGGTCTATGCTTCCTTTTAAAACATTATAGAAATAGTTGGGTGCCTCTGTGGCAAACACACCTTTCAAAACCTGGTTATTTTGAAGTTCCCTCTACAATTTGGGTAGGTGGCAAATGATGGCAGTTCGACCTTGTTAGTGATTTGGTCAATCTCTCTTAGACATCAGATCTCTCCACTGCTGACAACACACATTCCCCTACTTAGAAGGGGGTTGAGTTCTAAATATTCAATTGTATATTACTTGTTTGGAGATCAGGATATTTTCCAATAGAAACAATTTTCTAAATGATAAGTATGTTAGACAGTTACCCTTGAAAATGTATTTAAGCTATATGCTAACTGAAATATCAGGTATTTATTTTAAATAAAATTTAAAAAGAAACATTTGCAATTGTGGTAATTTTAACACAAATTGCTAAATGAAAAATAAACCAGTAATACAGTTAGCTTGGTGTAGGAAGAAAATGAGGTTAAATTACGAGGATGATAAGGCTATACATACAGATTTTGAGAGAGTGAAAAGGAGCCGATGGGGAGCAGAATATGCCACCTTGGTATATTGATTATTCTGAATTAAAGTTACTTAAGAAACAGCCAATACAAAAAGGACACTCTGGGCTTCCCTGGTGGCGCAGTGGTTGAGAGTCCGCCTGCCGATGCAGGGGACACAGGTTCGTGCCCCGGTCTGGGAAGATCCCACATGCCGCGGAGCGGCTGCGCGGGTGAGCCATGGCCGCTGAGCCTGCGCATCCAGAGCCTGTTGCTCCGCAACGGGAGAGGCCACAGCAGTGAGAGGCCCGCATACCGAAAAAAAAAAAAAAAAAAAAAAGGACACTCTGACCCTCCTTTGTCCCATTAAAAGTAGGTAAAAGGTATCCTCCCTGTAGCCGTAGGGTAGAAGGCATCCTTATCACCAAAAATAGGGAATTGAGGGCCAAGAAGGCTATATAAATATACCTTGCTACTTCCTTACTAATTTACTACCCCAAGACTAAACTTTGTCTTGTTAATTCTTCACAAGTTTCTTATCTGTCTACAAGGTATAAGAACTGCCTGCTTTGGTTACTTCTTTGAGTCTCATTTTTTATGAGTTCCTGCATATACAAAATTAATTTTTTTATTATTAGACCAGCCAAAGAACCTAGAAGGGAAGAAGGGAAAAGTTTTCCTGCCCTACTGGGATTCCTGGGAAAACTGGCAATTTCAGGGGTTTTAGAGATTAGGCTCTTTAAAATATCTACTGCTTAATTTAATCATATAGGTTTTCTTTACATTCTTAGCTTAAAGGCCAAACAACTGTATTTTGTATTAAAAAAGGAATCAAGAGAAAGAACATGGAATGGACTGAAATGCACTGCTGTCATCCAACCTCAAAGGAGATGAAGACATTAGAAGCAATCCCATTAAACTAAGACATAGGACAAAGAAGCTCATTATTATTATTCTATTTCCTAATGTAATGGACACCCTAGCTGATGCATTAAGCCAATAAAATAAATAGAAAATGCATGAATAAGAGAATGAAAACACAGCCTTTATTTGTAGATGATATATTTGTATATATATATATATGTGTGTGTGTGTGTGTATATATATATATAGCAAATCCATGGGAATATAATTACTAACACTAGCAAAGTTAACAAGTCCAAAAAAAAAGAACAGTGTAAAAAGTATGATCTTTTTTTGTAAGCAAAAATTGTTCTATTTCTGACTGTGTTTGAATGTCTAAAAGATACATTCCAAAATGTTACCAGTGGTCACTTCCAGGAACTACGCTGGGATGACTGAAGGACAGGAGAGGGTGGTATGACAAAGGACTTTTTTTATTTGATAAACCTGTACATAATTTGAAATGTTTAAAGTGATCCTAAAATTTAATTTTAAACATTTTAAACCTAAGAAATAATTAAAGATTACAATGGACTCCTGCAATAACCTTCATCTAGACTCCCCAATATACAGACAATTGTATGATATAATTAGACCGACATTAAGTATCTTGTGTGTGATGATGGTACTGTGATTATTTCAGAGAATGTCCTTATTCTTAGGAGATATGTGTTGAAATCACTATTTTGAAGACATATCTGCACTCCCATGTTCAATGCAGAATTATTCACATAGTTAAGACATGGAAACAACCTAACTGTCCATAGACAGTGTATACACTCATTTTATCTTGTATCCTTACAATGGAATTAAATCCTTCCATCGTTCATAAAAGAAAAATGTCTGGAAAAATCACCAAATATTGAAAAATAAAGGACATACTTCTAAATAAACTGTGGGTCAAAGAGGAAATCAAAACTGAAAATAGAATGTAATTAGAAATGAAGTAAACTGTACCCCCAAAACTATAAGACACTGATGAAAGAAACTGAAGATGACCCAAACAGATGGAAAGATATATCATGTTCTTGGATTGTAAGAATTAATACTGTTAAAATGACCATACTACCCAAGGAAATCTACAGATTCAATGCAATCCCTATCAAAACATCAATGACATTTTTCACAGAACTAAAACAAATAATCCTAAAATTTTAATGGAAACACAAAAGAGCCCAAAAAGCCAAAACAATCTTGAGAAAGAAGAAAAGAGCTGGTAGAATCAGGCTCCCAGACTTCAGGCTATACTACAAAGCTACAGTAATCAAAACAGTATGGTACTAGCACAAAAATAGACATATAGATCAACGGAAAATGATAGGAATCCCAGAAATAAACCTGCACACTTATGGTCAATTAATCTACGACAAAAGAGGCAAGAATATACAACGAAGAAGAGAAAGTCTCTTCAATAAGTGGAGCTGGGAAAACTGGACAGCTACATGTAAAAGAATGAAATTAGAACACTCCCTAACACCATACACAAAAATAAACTCAAGATGGTTTAAAGACCTAAATGTAAGACTGAATACTACAAAACTCTTAGAGGAAAACATAGGCAGGACACTCTTTGACATAAATTGCAGCAATATTGTTTTGGATCCGTCTCCTAGAGTAATGGAAATAAAAACCAAAATAAACAAATGGGACCAAATTAAACTTAAAAGCTTTTGCAGAGCAAAGGAAACCATCAACAAAATGAAAAGACAACCTACAACTGGGAAAATATATTTGTAAATGATGTTACCAACAAGGGATTAATTTCCAAAATATACAAAGAACTCATACAGCTTAATTTAAAAAAAACCAAACAACCCAATCAAAAAATGGGCAGAAAACATAAATAGACATTTCTCCAAAAAAGACATACACTTGGCTGACAGGCACATGAAAAGATGCTCAACATCTCTAATTAGTAGAGAAATGCAAATCAAAACCTCAGTGAGGTATCACCTCACACTGGTCAGAATGGCTTTCATCAAAAAGGCTACAAACAGGGCTTCCCTGGTGGCGCAGTGGTTGAGAGTCTGCCTGCTGATGCAGGGGACACGGGTTCGTGCCCCGGTCCGGGAAGATCCCACATGCCGTGGAGTGGCTGGGCCCGTGAGCCATGTCCGCTGTGCCTGTGCTTCCGGAGCTTGCGCTCCGCAACAGGAGAGGCCACAACAGTGAGAGGCCCACGTACCGCAAAAAAAAAATAAAATAATATTAAAAGGCTACAAACAATGCTGGAGAGGGTGTGGAGAAAAGGGAACCCTCCTACACTGTATGGTGGGAATGTAAAGTGGTGCAGCCACTATGGAAAACAGTCTGGAAGTTACTTCAAAAACTAAAAATAGGGCTACCATAATATCCAGCAATCCCACTCCTGGGCATATATCTGGAAAAGATGAAAACTCTAATTCAGAAAGATACATGCACCCCAATGTTCATAGCAGCACTATTTACAATAGCCAAGACATGGAAACAACTCAAGTGCCCATCAACAGATGAATGGATAAAGAAGATGTTATGTATGTGTATGTGTGTGTGTGTGTGTGTGTGTGTGTGTGTGTGTGTACACATATATATATAATGAAATATTACTCAGCCATAAAAAAGAATGAAATAATGCCATTTGAAGCAAAATGGATGGACCTAGAGATTATCATATTAAGTGAAGTTAGTCAAACAGAGAAAGACAAATATCATATAATATCATTTACATGTGGAATCTAAAAAAATGATACAAATTGATTTATTTACAAAACAGTCTATTGTGAAATAGACTCACAGACATAGAAAACAAACTTATGGGTACCAGAGGGGATAGTGGGGGCGGAGAGGGAGGAGATAAATTAGGGGTTTGCGATTAACATATATACACTACTATGTATAAAAGAGATAAACAACGAGGACCTACTGTATAGCACAAGGAACCATATTCAGTCTCTTGTAATAACCTATAATAGAAAAGAATCTGAAAAAGAACAAATATATTACATATATATAACTGAATATTATACATATAACTGAATCACTTTGCTGCACACCTGAAGCTAACATAATATTGTAATTAACTATATTTTAATTTTTTTTAAAGTTTAAAAATGAAATGAAAGAAAATGAAAACACAACTTATTTGATAAGTTGTGTTATCACTAAACAATAAAGCACTAAACAATACCACTAAAGCAATAGTTAGGGAGCAATTTCTAGCACTAAATTCTGATATTACAAAATAAGAAAGGCCTCAAATCAAGGGCCAGAACTCTCACCTTAAAAAATAAAAAAGAAGAGCAAATTGAACCCAAAATAAGCAGATGAAAGGAAACGATAATGATCTAAACTAAAATCAATAAAATTTAAAATAGAAGAGCAGTAGAGAAAAATCAATGAAACCAAAAGCTGATTTTTAGAGATCAATAAAACTGATAAACCTTTAGGCAGAGTGAGAATGATTGGGAGAGATATATAGACAGATTGAAAGACTGACAGAGAGATATCCTCATTTAACTTTACACACATACACACACACACACACCACAAACTGGGGTGCATTTTCTATTACTAGCTTTGGGGAAAATGTATTGCTCACCCACTGGTTTAACAACCATCTAAGCCATCAAACCAGTGAAGGAAGGTTTCTCAACATTAGAGGTAATGTCACTTGGGAAAAATGTAAAATCACAAGCAACATTTTATCCGCTGCCAGAAGTTAACTTGTCTAAATATGACTACTACAGGGAGAAACTGTAATAAAATGACAGACTTGTCTGCTCAGGAGATGACGGGAAATCTATCAGAGAAAAGGTTACCTATAAGGTCTTCTCAGGACATCATGAATCATGATTTTAGAATGGATATTGGGAAATCAACAGGCTTTAGGGAACAGTACTGAAAGTAATTCTCTTGACATTTTTATAAGATTTCACCAAAACCTATGGAGAAAAGATAGGAATCATGACCTGAGCCTGCATTAATTTAAAGCTGACAAAAGGCACATTATTTATTTTTCTTTCCTAACAGAATAAAGTTGAAAGGGAACAGTTACATCAAAACCAGGTGTGGGATGTATTACCAGTTCCCACTGAGCCAGGATCTTCTTTTCCTTGTCAACACTGCTCCACGTGTGAAGCAGGTAGTTTGGAGGTGAAGAAATGCGTACTGTCACAAGTAGATCACAGTGCAAGGGACCATACTTGGACATACACTCCTAATCAGGGAGTTTTGTTAAGTAATGTCAAGGTCTAAAATTTCATACACTGGCAAAATTAGTGCCCAAAATTTGTAGCTATCCGGTTGTCTATTTTATGAGTATAAAGGTAATTACATTTTTTCTAACTTTAATGATTCTAATCTATATGTTCCCTCAAAGTTTCTCATTTGAGTTGCCTTACAATTAACTCTTCTACATCAGTTTGTTCTTTCTTTTCATGCTTTTGTACCACAAAATTTCAAATATTCATTTTTCCCTACCCAGACTGAGATATAATTAACATATATCATGTAAGTTTAAGGTGTACAATGTGATGATTTGATACACTTATATATTGTGAAATGATTACCACAATGGGATTGGTTAATACTTCCATCACCTCATTTAGTTACCATTTTGTGTGTGTGTGGTGAGGACATTTAAGATCTACTCCCATAACAACTTAAAAGTATATAATACAGTTATGTTAACTATAGTCACCATGATGTACATGAGATCCCCAGAACTTATTCATTTTATAACTGAAAGTTTATACCCTTTGACCCATATATCTCCAATTCCCCCTTAACCCCAGCCACTAGCGACCACCATTCTACTCTGTTTCTATGAGTTTGACTAGTTTAGATTCCACATATAAGTGATACCATACAGTATTTTTCTTTCTCTAACTTTCTTTACTTAGCTCTCAAGTTTCATTTATATTGTCACAAACGGCAGGATTTCCTTCTTTCTCATTCCATTATATATGGACATTCTGATTGCTTCCATATCTTGGCTATTGTGAATGATGCTGCAGTGAACATAGGAGTATACATGTCTATTTGAGATCCTGTCTTCATTTCCTTAGGATGTACCCAGATGTGGGGACTGCTGGATCCCATGGTAATTCTATTTTTAATTTTTGGATGAAACTCCATACTGTTTTTCATACCATATAATGGATGACTCGATATTGTTAAGATGGCAATTCTGCCCAGGTGAAAGCACAGTCAAAAGAGTAGCAGAATGTCTTGAAGAAATTGTCAAATTAATTTTAAAATTTATATGTAAAAGTAAAGGGCCAAGAACAGCCAAACAATCCTGAAAAGGAAGAATGAAGTTGGAGAACTTACATTCCTGGTTTGTAGATTTACTGTAAAGATACAATAATTAAGATAGCATGGTATTGGACTGAGGATATAAACATGCATCAATGGAAGTGTAAAGAGAACCCAGAAAGAAAGCCACACATATGTAGTCAATCAATATTCAACAAAGGTTTGAAGGCATCTGAATGGGGGAAAAAGCTGTTACATTTTGCAGGAATTGTATTTATGTATTTTTTCCACATGTGACCAGATTATTGCAGTTAAATAGTTCGCTTTACATACATGTATTTCTGTATATTTCTCCATAAAGAAAATTAAAACACACACAAACACAGAGAGAAAGACAGACAGAAACACACACACACACAAAGGGTAGCAAGGATCCAGAGCGAAGAGATTGATCCAGCATAATCTCTGGCACATGACACATGTATGAGATTAATTTCAGCATTGTTTATAATTCAAAAAATAGAAGGCACTTAAATATTAATCAAAATGAGAATGGATGAACTAATTGTGGTATGACCTTACATCAAAATTCTACAAAGTGCTAAAAATTAATGAAGTACTTTAATATATATTAAACTGAGTAAACCCCTAAAGCATAATGTTAATAAAAATTAAGAGATATGAATATGTATAATAGAATTTAAATAAAATTTTAAAACATAAAAAAGGTATTACATATTAATATATAAGTAGCTATGTAGAAAAAATATATTGAAAATGTAGAGAATAATGATCACCAAGGTAAAGACTGTGGTTCTTTCTGGAGGGGAAGGAGGATTAATGAGCCACAGAGAATTACACAAGAAGGCTCCAACTGAACAAGTAACACTTTATTTCCAAATAATAAAAACACAAAAAACAAAATAAAGAATTTAGGCAAGTATAGCCAAATGCAAATATTTATCAAAGCTGGGTGGGAGGAACATGCGTGTTCATGTCCCTATTATCTATGTCCTTCTACAAGTTTCAAAGAGTTCAGGGTATATGCCCAGTAGTGGGATTGCTGGGTCATATGGTAGTTCTATTTGTAGTTTTTTAAGGAACCTCCATACTGTTCTCCATAGTGGCTGTATGAATTTACATTCCCATCAACAGTGCAAGAGGGTTCCCTTTTCTCCACACCCTCTCCAGCATTTATTGTTTCTAGATTTTTTGATGATGGCCATCCTGACCGGTGTGAGATGATATCTCATTGTAGTTTTGATTTGCATTTCTCTAATGATTAATGATGTTGAGCATTCTTTCATGTGTTTGTTGGCAGTCTGTATATCTTCTTTGGAGAAATGTCTGTTTAGGTCTTCTGCCCATTTTTGGATTGGGTTTTACCCTGAGAAAATCATAATTCAAAAAGAGTCATGTACCAAAATGTTCACTGCAGCTCTATTTACAATAGCCAGGACATGGAAGCAACCGAAGTGGCCATCAACAGATGAATGGATAAAGAAGATGTGGCACATGTATACAATGGAATGTTACTCAGCCATAAAAAGAAACGAAATCGAGTTATTTGTAGTGAGGTGGATGGACCTAGAGTCTGTCATACAGAGTGAAGTCAGAAAGAGAAAAACAAATACCGTATGCTAACACATATATATGGAATCTAAGATAAAAATTTAAAAAAAGGTCATGAAGAGCCTGCATAGCACAGGGAGATCAGCTAGGTGGTTTGTGACCACCTAGAGGGGTGGGATAGGGAGGGTGGGAGGGAGGGAGGGAGACGCAAGAGGGAAGAAATATGGGAACATATGTATAACTGATTCACTTTTTTATAAAGCAGAAACTAACACACCATTGTAAGGCAATTATACTCCAATAAAGATGTTAAAAAAAAGTTCATTATTGTAGAAAAGAGATAGGTCAAATATAAAACAGAAAAATATTAAAATTTTCATATTATAATGTTAGTAGCAAAAACAGAATTAAATTTTATTAATTGTGCTGTGGACTGAATTGTGCCCCCCCATTCATATGTTGAAACTGTAAGCCCCCATGTGACTACATTGGAGATAGGGCCTCTAAGGTTGTGATTGAGGTTAAATGTGGTAATAAGGGTAGAATCCTCATCCAATAAAACTGGTCCCTTTATAAGAAGAGGAAGAGAGACCAGAGTTTTCTCTCTCTGCCACGTGATGTCACTGTGAAAAGGCAGCCTTGTGCAAGCCAATGAGATAGCCTCAAAAGAAACTGAACCCTGCCAGAACCTTGAGTTTGAACTTTCCAGCCTTTACAACTGTGATCTTGAACTTTCTAGCCTTCAGACTGTTTAAGCCACAGTCTATAGTATATTGTTACCAGTAGACTAAGACAGACTGTATGGTCATTATTTTTGTTACATACGAATGCATGACACAGGTATACACATATATCTATATCTACCTGGGTTGATGTGTGTGAACATATAAAGGAGCTCCAGTATGTTTTTCTGCACATATATCTCTGAAGGTCTATGTGTATGTGCAAAAACAGCAAAATGTTCAGAGATGTTACCTTCATGTAAAAAGGATTACTATGCAGGTGTCTGTCTATCGACACATGGCAAGTGTGTGTGTGTATACATGTCCATATACACCCTACTAAAGGATATATATCTCTTACTATAGTTCTATATATAGAATATAAATGATAAATACATTGGTTATATCTGATATGAGAAACTTTTGATAGTAAAATATATTTCTTTATAGTACTATCATGACTATTCCACATTCTCTCCAATGACTTGGATATTTTGCTTACACTAACTAAACATTCAGATAGCAATGGCAAGCAAGAAATTGAACTCACTTAGTTGCTCAAGTGTCAAAAAATATTACTAGATATTGTGCAACTCTGTACTCATTTTATGGATAGTTATTCTGCTTTATGGACATTAGTAAGAAGTGAGAATGAGATATTTTTTCTCCCTATGAAAGGGTAGAATATTATTTGTGTGGAAAAATCCTCTGAAAGTTTTTGAATTAAAGGATCAAAGCATTATTTTGAGGATCTAAAAGCAAATTAGAATATGTATTACTTAAATGCCTTTTTCTGATAAGGCAAATATATAATAATCTTTGCTTTATGAGCCTGGCTCATCTTGAGTTTGACTTTCAAAATCACATAAGGAAGAAATTCCCACAGCTAGACTTTTTATTCCTTAAGTTGACTTTCCTACCTACTCATGGGTACTCTAGAATCTTTGCTAAATTAATAGACTTGAATTCCAAGCAATATAGCAGACTGAGCTGATGCAGAAAATGACCCCTATCATAACCCTGAAAAGACAGAGAAATGCAGAATTCATTATTATACAAATAATCATCAGTAGGACAGGAAAGAAAAAAATATCTGAGCACTGGGAAAAAAAAAAAATCGAAGCCAGGTGGCTAATTCCAAAGTATTGATACCTAGCTAAAAGTGGGAAAGACTGCATCAGATTACAATGATTCCTTTAAGTACAGGGTTGAGATTTTGACTTCCCTGCCACCACCAAAACACAGACTGCTGTAGAGACTGTTGGCCCTGGGTGTGGGGTCCTGGCATTGAGCTCTCTGAATAAAGCCTTGAGCTAAGTAGGGCTGCCCTGTGAAATGCAGACTAAAGAAGTTCAGCCAGCTGGCCCTTGGTTGAAGAAGGAAAGCTGCCGATTGTCCTGAGCCATGATTGGGAAAGGGTAATTTATTAGAAGTCAGAATCACAGACCTTTCCTATACATAGACAATGGGATCCAGATACTCATTACCCAGGAGGTATGAGTACTCCAAGACTATAAACTAAACATTAAAACTAGTCCATAACAAGTGAAATCCATGGAGGCCCCAAGAGGCAAATATGAAACTGCCTCATAATTTGCCTTCATTAACTAGGGCAGGCAAGACTCCAACAGAAAACAACTCCCACTGAAGAATTCAGAATTTTTAAAATGCAATGCATACAAAGGGGGAAAATGCCATAAGATTCTGGGGAGACAAACCAGGAGAATTCTCATGCCAGGAAACAAACACTGAGTAGTATGTGAAAGAGACTGAAACAAGTATCTTTGTAATGCTCAAAGAGATAAAAGAAGAAATAGAGTCATTTCAATTAACTTAAAGTGATTTTTAAACTAAAGTGATATTTGTTTGTGTCGACATCAGATATCATGAAAGTTTTTAGTCTTTAAAAAAAAAATTTTAACCAAGGACATAGTCCCTGACAGTAAGATACTTAAAATTTAGTTGAGGGGAAAGAATTCATATATGTGAAAGGCATTAAAGGCCTTTTCACATTATCTTATCTAACTATTCACAATATACAGTTGACCCTTGAACAACATGGGTTTGAACAGTGCAGGTCCACTTATACTCAAATTGTTTTCAATAAGCATACTGGAAAGTGTTTTGGAGATTTGCAACAATTTGAAAAAACTCACAGATAAACCACATAGCCTAGAAACAGCAAAACAATTTTTTTAAAGTTAGGTATGTCATGAGTGCATAAACTATATGTAGATATGTCTTTATTATTTACTACCATAAAATATATACAAGTGTATTGTTAAAAGTTCAAATTTATCAAAACTTACAAACACAGATCATATACAGCACAATTCACAGTCAAGAGAAATGTAAACAAACATAAAGATGCAGTATTAAATCATAACTGCATACAATTCACTGTGGTACACACTGTACAACTGTAATAATTTTGTAGATACTCCTGTTGCTATTGCAGTGAGCGCAAGTGTTGCAAGTATCCATTTAAAATGCTGTGTGATGCTCATTATCTCCACCTGCGCAGTTCCCCTCTACAGTAAATTGCGAATCACAGTAAAAAGAGATGGCTTATGGTTCTCCCGTATTTTTCATTGTATTTAGTGCAACACTGTAAACCTTGAATAACACCACGGGAACCACGAAGTGCCACTAGTGATGCTGGAAGTGCTCCCAAGAAGCAGAGAAAAGTCATGATGTTACAAGAAAAAGCTGAATGGCTTGATAGGTACCATAGATTGAGGTCTGCATTGTGGTTGCCCACCACTTCAAGATAAATGCATGTAGCATAAGGACCATTGTAAAGAAAGGAAAAGGAAATTCGTGAAACCATTGCTGCAGCTATGCCAGTAGGCATGCAAACCTTCCACTTTTTTTGTGAAATATCTTTTTATCTTGCCTTGAAAATGCAGCTTTTATGTGGGTACAGGATTGCTAAGAGAAAGGAACACCTATGATTTCAGAAAAAGCAAAGTCATTACATGACATCTTAAAGCAAAAGGAAGATGAAGGACGTAAAGCTAAAGAATTTAATGCCAGCAAAGGATGGTTTGATAATTTTAGAAAGAGGTTCGCTTAATAAATGTCAAAATAACAGGAGAAGCAGCTTCTGCCAATGGAGAGGCAGCAGACAAGTTCCAAGACACCATAAAGAGAATCACTGAGGAGAAGGGATATCTGCCTGAACAGTTTTTAATGCAGATGAAAGTGCCCTATTCTGGGGATAAAATGCATGAAGGACATTTATTAGTAAGGAAGAGAGGTGAGCACCAGAATTTAAGGCAGGGAGGGATAGGTTAACTCTATTGTACTGTGCATATGCAGTCAAGTTTATGATCAGGACTTCCCTTATACATAAAGCTGCTAACCCCTGTGCCTTGAAGGGAAAAGATAAACACCAGCTGCCAGTTTTTTGGCTGTACAACAAGAAGGTCTGGGTGAGAATCCCTTTTCTGAACTGATTCCATCGATGTTTTGTCCCTGAAGTCAGGAAGTACCTTTCCAGTAAGGGACACTATTTTAAAGTTCTTTTGATATTGGGCAATGCCTCTGGTCACCCAGAACCCCATGAGTTCAACAACGAAGGTGTCGAAGTGGTCTACTTGCCCCCAAACATAATATCATTAATTCAGCTTATAAATCAGGGGGTCATAAGGACCTTTAAGGGTCATTATACATAGTACTCTACGGAAAGATTGTGAACACTATGGAAGAGAATCCCAATAAAGAGAACCTCATGAAAGTCTGGAAGGACTGCACCACTGAAGATGCCATTGATGTTATAGAAAAAGCCATCAGACTGGAAACAATAAATTCTTGCTGGAGAAAACTGTGTCCAGATGTTGTGCATGACTTCACAGGATTTACAACAGAGCCAATCAAGGACATCATAAAAGATCTTGTGGCTATGGCAAAAAATGTGGAGGGGCAGGGGTAAAGGGTTTCAAGATACGAATCTTGGAGAAATTCAAGAGCTAATAGACACCACACCACAGGAATTAACAGCAGATGACTTGATGGAGCTGAATACTTCCAAACCAGGGCCAGACGATGAGGAAGGAGATGTAGAAAAGGCAGTGCCAGAAAACAAATTAACATTAGACAATCTGGCAGAAGGATTCCGATTATTCTAGACTGTTTTTGACTTTTTTATGACATGGACCTTTCTATGACATGGGCCCTGAAATTAAACAGTGGAAGAAGCATTGGTACCATATAGAAATACTTTTTGAGAAATGAAACAGCAAAAAGTCAGGCAGAAATTACGATGTATTTCCATAAAATTACACCAAGCATGCCTGCCTCTCCTGCCTCCCCTTCCACCTCCTCCACCTCTGCCACCCTTGAGACAGCCTACTCAACATGAAGATGACAGGATGAAGACCTTTATGATGATCCACTTCCACTTAATGAATCGTAAATAATCATCAGGCTGTACAGTTAATAAACTTATCTGTTGTGTGTGTATGCAAGTGTCTTTGTATGAAAATCTAATAACTGTACGGCAAGAACTGTATGAAACATTTTTGTGTCATCATCATCGCTTAAGTATTCATCACGTAGGACATTATGTGCAAGACTTGTAATGAAATGAATACTCTATCCTTACATTAGGTATAAGGTGACTGATATTTAATATAATTAATAATGTGTTAGTTTTCTTACCATTTTATAGCTTTGCTTTCAAAGAACTATATTACCGTACAGTATGCCTCTCATAATTAGCGAAACTGTGTGTCAGCCTATCAACACGGGTAAGTGGTTTTTAAAAAATGTAACAATGTTGACAATACTGTATTATGAATATGACTGTAATAGGGTATGCCATAAAAATTTTATAAGGATTCATTCATTAGTGTATAGGTTACCATGTTGATCACACTAGGCTACCATAAAGCCATCATATTGCTGCTTCTTCATTACCAATGCATGGGTAACTATACCTGTAAATACATATGAATTTATCTTTCATTTTTGATGTCTACTGTTAGAAATCTGTATAACATTTACAGTATTTTGTATCACATAAGACAATACTAAGGTATGTACTAACAGATGGATTCATCTTGTGAACAGACAACGTAAACTTACGGTATCGATAAATGCAGTACAGAACTGTAAATGTATTTTCTCTTCCTTATGATTTTCTTGATAACATTTTCTTTTCTCTAGCTTACTTTATTGTAAGAATATAGCATGTAATACATACAACATGCAAGCTATGTGTTAATTGACTGTTTATGTTACCAGTGAGGCTTCCAGTCAACAGTAGGCTATTAGTTGTTAAGTTTTAGGAGAGTCAAAAGTTATACACAGATTTTTGACTGCACAGGGGGTTGGTGCCCCTAACCCCCGAATTGTTCAAGGGTCAACTGTATGTACAAATCTATGTATGTATAAGTAAATGTGTGTATAGTGTGTAACTATATGTATATTTTTATCAATATCTGCCTATCTATCTATCTGTCTATCTGAGGGATACAGCAGCACTGGAGGAGAAAGAGTGTGAGACATGGAGAAAGAGAAAGACAGAAAGGAGATGTAGATGAGATGAGAAAGAGAGGAGGAAAAACAGAAAGGAAGAGAATAGGAAAGAGAGGGGAGGGAAAGAAAGTAAAATATTTAATTTTGTCTCATAAAAAAAGTACAAAATGGATTGTAATTGTTAATTATGAAACTGTGCAAGAATATTCAGCTATTCCATTCATATGGAAAATAAGGAACAATTACCCTTAAATCAGATAATAGACTGTATTTGGTATAAATTAATAGAACTTTATAAATGAGAGATGTGTGGCTTCACTAGCAGTTGTCATTCAATAGATCATCTTTCTTCTTTCTCCCATCAATAATTATGGACTTACTATGAACTTATCAGATGGAGCTCTGCCAGTAACGTAACAACACTTTCCTCATCCTTTTTATATTTCTCGCTCAGTTTCTTGAACCTCAGTTGACATAATCAGGTCTATAAGCAATATAGAAAAATTACAATGGGGTAAAAATCAAAATATGTGCTGATAAGGTATTCGTGTTAGTTTTTTTTTTTAAGATTCAAAAGCATCTTTGAAAAGGTCTTTGAGCTGATCACTCTTTTTCCCCTAAACACAAAAGTTAATTTTACTTAGTCAAACAAGCAAAATTTTGACATTTTGAACTTGGATGGTAGTGTCTTTATTGATATAAGGGAATATATTTTAGAGAAGACGACATTATCGTAAAAGTTTGTCATTTAAAAGCAATTGCAAAATGAGAATGAGAGTGATAATATTTTGATAGATTTCAAGATTAAAAGATAAACACCCTACTGTTAAGACAGTATGCCACCAGTGTTGGCATCCAAAGAAGATGACACTTTGTATAATTTACTTCCTAAATGTGTCATGTTTATGAAGCAGTAGATTGATAAAGATATCTAGTAATTTTAAAAATAAAATCTAGAATTAGAAATAAAGTTTCAGTAAGCAATCTGATTAAGAAAGTATTTTGCAATCTTTACTACAATTTTGAATATCCCCTATCTTTTGCTTGGGAGTAGGGGTTACACAACTTCTAGGATAGTGCCACCTATAAAACTAAGTACCAAAACTCCTACTTTTCCAAATATCTTTATTCTTAACTCAAGAATGAAGAGAAGTTTTATAAGTAACATATTCCACCATCCCCTCTCAAGCATATATCTTAAACTGTGAGCTTTTCATTATCATTTACTGAAGAACAAGGATGTGTTCAAAGGAATACAGTAATCAATGACAACTTCAATTGAAATCTAAATGCCTATCTTCCATTTCAAAGCAATATCTTATTATTTAAAGTGAAAGAATGTTTCACACAAGGGAACAACTAGATGAGAGGCAAATAATGGAGTACATATGAGGAAGAGTGGGGAACCGTGTGGAGAACTTCTCTGTACCCCCAGTCCATGACATGGTGGGGAGAGAAGCTGCTATCTGAGTGGAGAAAACCCAGCCTGCCAAAGAGTATCAAATGACTCTTCCCGACCCCATCTTAATCAGGGGCAATGTAGTATTTAATATAATCTTTCTATACTGTTCCTATACAGTTAAACTTTCTAAGCAAACAAAAGAAGAATGGATAGGGAATTTCCTGGTGGTCCAGTCATTAGGACTCCACGCTCTCACTGCCAAAGGCACGGGTTTGAACTAGGATCCCACAAGCTGCCCAGCGTGGCCAAAAAAAAAGAACAACAATGGATAGAAGGCAGTAGATCTGCCAAAAAAATCATTACCTTGAACTTCTTTCTCAAAACGGAAGGCTGTACAAGAAATATACACACATACACAAACATACATAATATGCTTGTACACCTGTTACATTAAGTAGAGAGTAATACTGTTGATATTTCTCCACCAGTTTCTGCAGAAGACCTTTGCCTACTATATGTCAGACAGTATGATATATATCACAACTCCATATCCTAGGAGAAAGAGAAATGGTGAAAGTTTGTCAAAAAAAGATAATAACAGAATTCAAGCTAGAATCTTCCATGGTGACAATGCCATTTTACAAGTACCGAAACTGGGACCTAAAAGTGAATTGACCTGACCAAGGAAAGTAGAAAAGGCTACATCAGATTACAAGTTTTTGTCCAGCTCAACTGTGTGTTCAACCAGGTTATTATTTTAGAGTTTAACATTCAGAAAAGTGGCAGTAAATGGAAGTTGCTTTCCAAATTTAAAAAAATTAACTAAGGGCAAGGTAACCCCTTCCAAACTTTACAGCCCACAAAGCTCACATAGTAACATACTTTCATCTCCTCTATATTCCTGACACAGTTACTCATCAATGGTTTCTGTTTGGAAACACTGAGGTAAATATCTTTTCTTAATGTTGTACGTATTGTACAACACCTTACTAAAAAGTCTAATATATTAAAAAAAAGATATATGACATTATTTGGGATAACCCCAATAAAGTGTGAGAAGGACAAGATAATATAGAAATATTAGCAGTAGGATAAACTATAGAAAAATAAAAACCAGTGGGGAGAGGTAAAGGAGAAGGGCAAGATAGCGGTAGGGGATTAACAGGTACAAACTATTACGTATAAAATAAATAAGCTACAAGGATATATTGTACAGCATAGAGACTATAGCCAATATTTTATAATAACTATAAATGGAGTATAACCTTTAAATATTCTGAATCACTATGTTGTACACCTGTAACTTATATAACATTGCACATCAACTATATCTTAATTTTTTTTAAGTAAAAAAAAAAAAAGGAGAAAGAAAGACAATCCTTTGCGATAAAGAAAAGTAACTCTTGTTACAGTATTCCAAAGTTTCTCTGCTCTTTCCTCCAATATTTTAGTATCTATTACAGAGTACTTCAACGAATAGATTGAACATTTATTATATGTCAGCCCTGCAGATTCATTGGTTTGTTCTGTTTTACTAATAACATGCAAAAAAGACAAGCAAACAACAAGAACTCAGGTTAATCACTCTGCTTATCCACTCAGACACTGTTGAGCATTTTTATTGACATTTGCAAAACATGGTGCTAGGCATGGTAAAGATCGATGTTTGTGGCTGTAAATGGAAAGCACTGATAATTTAAGCAGGAGCATGACATGTCAGAACTATGTTTAGGATCATTCTGTCTGCTATGTGGTGGATGGGTTGATGGATGCCTGTGTGAGTGGAAGAGGGAGAATGGATAGAGGAGAACTGGTTAGGAGGCAGTCATAGTAGTACAAATAAGAGATAATCCTGACTTGCATTAGAACAGGGTTTCTAACCTAAGCACTATTGATATTTTGCCCAGATCATTTCTTTTTCCCCTGTGGGAGGTTGTACTGTCCATTGCAGGGTGTTTAGCAGCAACCCTGGCCTCTACTAGAGACCACTAGGTGACAATAAATCCTCCCCCAGTTGTGACAATGAAAAATGTCCCCTGGAGGGGGGCAAAATTTCTCAAAGTGACAACCACTGAATGAGAATGATGGCAGTGGGATGGGAGAAGTGAAAGGTTTCTGCATGAGGTTTTTGGTGACAGAATTGATAGGATTTGGTAATGAATTATATATGGGGGTAAGGAAGATAGAGGAATTAAATTTAGGATGACTCAGGTTTTTATCCTGGGCAACTGGGTGAATGGATATTCCATTTAATAAGAGGAAAAAGAATGGGGGACCATTATAGAAAGTGCTAGACTACGGATAGCACTTACTGGGCTATACTGAAATTATATATCTGTACCCCTCAACAGACTTTGAGGTTCCTGAGAGCAGGGCTCCATCTTTATACATCTTTCTATGCCTAAAACAGTACCTAATATCAGCATTACTGACTGGCAGATGTAAAGATGTTGGAGAATTTAAGGAAGATTTGTAGATTTCTGGCTTGGGACATTGGGTAGGTCTTGGTTACATTTCCAGAGATGGAGAGAACTGGAAGAAACCATATTTGGGATTAGGAGGTGATGAGTTCAGTATTACACATATTGATGTGGCGGTTTCTGTTTTTCACATATTGGAGATATTCAATAAGCAAATAGATACATGTATCTGGAGCTTAGAAGAAGTATTTGTACTAGGAATTTAGATTTGAGAGTCATCAGTAATTAAATAACAATTAAAGCCATTTGAGTAAATGAGATAACCCTAAGAAAGAGTACAGAGTGAGAAGAAGGTAAAGAAAATAATCATAGGGAATACATGCCATTCATGCATAGATCATGTCCTGAGAAGGAGACCAAGAAGAAATAGAGAAGAATAAATGCATGTGTACATGCCCATGCACATACACAATATTAAGATACTGTAGAGTGATAACTATTATCATGGCAAATATTTATTGAGTGCATATTACTTTGCCAAGAAGGTTCCTTATACGCATTAGCACATTAAATCTTTCTTGACAACCTTAAGAGGTAGATAGATACTATTATTATCTCCATTTAACAGATAAAGAAAATGAAGTACAAAGAGGTTAATTAACTCACCCAAGGTTACATACTAGCAAGTGGCAGAGCCTGGATTCAAACCTTGTGACTAAAGAGCTTATTCTCCTAACCATTATGCTCTAGAGAAGTTAAAGGAGAGGAGTGTCTCAAGGAGGAAGAAGTGACAACTTTCAAATTCCAGGTCTTATGCATCTTTCATAAAATTTATTCTGAAATATTTTATTTTTCTTTATGCTATTATAAATGGAGTTGTATTTTTTATTTCATTTGGTAGGTGTTCATTGCCAATATGTTGAAATACAGTTGGTTTCTAGATATTGACCTTTTATGTTACACCATTTTATGTTACACCAGTAATAAGAAGAATTTTCTTATTACTTCTAGTGTCATTCTTGTAGTTATCTTAAGGTTTTCTATACTGATAATCAAGTTTTCATCAAATAAAACAAGTATTCTTTTATTCAAATATTTATGCCTTCTATTTATTTTTATTGCCTTAATGCAGAGGTGAGCAAACGACAGCCCATTGGCCAAATCCAGGCCACTTCTTGTCTGTGTAAATTAAGTTTGATTGAAACATAGTCCTGCTTATTCATATAAATATCGTCTATGTCTGCTATCATGCTATAATGGTAGAGCTGAGCAGTTTCACAGAGATGATATGATCCACAAAACCTAGGATATTTAATATAGTGCCCTTTACTTGAAATGTTTTCCACTCACTTGTCTTATTGTGCTGGTTTGAATTCCTATATGATGATGAGTAGAGTTGGTTAGGTAGGGCTGACATCCTTGTCTTTTCCTATTAGTAGGGAGTTGAGGTGGAGGAACTTCCCTTCTATTTCTAGTTTGATGAATAGCTGTTGAATTTTGTCAAATCGTTTTTCTTTTGAGATTGTTTTCATCTTTTCTTCCATTAAAAATATATTAAAATTTATTTTTGCATATTAAACCAATCTTAAATTCATGGGCTAAATCCCAATGGGTCTTGAGTTGTGATCTCTTCTTAATGTGTTTCTGGCTTTAATTTGCTAATACTTTAGCAAGGATTTTTGCATTTATGTTCATGAGGGGGTTGAAAATTTTATTTTACTTGTCATTTCTTCTGGCTTTGGTGTAAGGATAATCTTGGCCTGATACATTTACTTGGGGAATGTTTTTTCCTTCTCTAATTTCTGAAAGATTTGGTACAGGATAAGTATTATTTAATTTTTAAATGTTCAATAGAATTAATGAATGAAGCCATATGGACCTGGAATTTTCTTTGTGGACATGTTTGAAATAATGACTTCAATGTGTTTTAGTGATATGTGGCTATTCAAGTTTTCTCTTTTTTAATTCGTTCAATTTTGGTATTTGTGTCTGTCAAGAAATTTGTCAGTTTCATCTAGGATGTCAAACTCATAGGCATAAAGTTACTAATAATATTACTTGGTTATTTTTTAATGCTGTATAATAAATATGACGTCCCCACTTTCATTCCTGATATTGGCTATTCGTGTCCTTTCTCTCTCCCTTTCTTTGCCTCTCCTCCTCTACTTCCTTTTTCACTCGTCTCTCTCCATCCTCTTTTTCCTCCTTGCTGCCATTCCTCCTTCTTTGTCTCCTCTCCGCTCCCCTTTCCTCTCCTCTTCCTTTCTCTCTTTTTCTCTCTCTCTCATTCTTCTTCTTATACAACCTTATAGCTACAGTTGTATAAATTTAGATCATCTTTTTAAAAAAGCAACTTTGGATATCATGGATTTTTTTTCAAATATTTCTCTTTTTCTATAACAATGATTACTATTTTTACCTTTATTATTTCTTTATTTTACTTACTTTTCTTTTAGGATGCTCTTCTTTTCCTAATTTCCTGTGGCCAGAACTCAGGCTATTTCTTACATCTTTTATCATTCCTAACGTTAGCAATTGATGCTTTATATTTTCCTCTAAGAAATACTTTAGTTCTATCCTACACTTTTTTTTATTGAAGTATAATTGTTTTACTACACTTTTTTTCTGTTTTAGTTTCAGGTGTACAGCAAAGTGATTCAATTATATATACATAAAAACATTATTTTTTCAGATTATTTTCCATTATAGGTTATTACCAGATACTGAATATAGTTCCTTGTGATATACAGTAAATCCTTGTTGCTTATCTATTTTATCTCCAGTAGTTTGTATCAATTAATCCCATACTCCTAATTTATCCCTCCCCCACCTTTCCCCTTTGGTAACCATAAGTTTGTTTTCTATGTCTGTGAGTCTGTTTCTATTTTGTATATAAATCCTTTGTATAATTTTTTAGATTTCACATATAAGTGATATATAATATTTGTCTATCTCTGACTTACCTCACTTAGTATGATCATTTCTAGGTCCATCCATGTTGCTGCAAATGGCAATATTTTATTCTTTTCTATGGTTGAGTAAAATTGTGTGTGTGTGTGTGTGTGTGTGTGTGTGTGTGTGTGTGTGTGTGAGACATCTTCTTTATGCATTTATCTGATTTATCTGTTGATGGGCACTTGAGTTGTTCCCGTGTCTTGGCTGTTGTAAATAGTGCTGCTATTAACATTGGGGTGCATGTATCTTTTTGAATTAGTTTTCATCTTTTCCAGATATATGCTCAGGAGTGGGATTGTTGGATCATATGGTAGCTCTATCTTTAGTTTTTTAAGGATCCTCCATATTATTTTCCACAGTGGCTGCACCAATTTACATTCCCACCAACAGTATACAAGGGTTCCTTTTTCTCCACACCCTCTCCTGCATTTATTATTTGTAGACTTTTTGATGATAGCCATTCTGACTGGTGTGAGGTCATACCTCATTGTAGTTTTGATTTGCATTTCTCTACTAATTAGTGACGCTGAGCATCTTTTCATGTGCCTGTTGGCCATCTGTATGTCTTCTCTGGAGATATGTCTATTTAGGTCTTCTGACCATTTTTTTTATTAGGTTGTTTGTTTTTTGTTATTGAGTCCACCAAGAACCCCGGCAGACACTTTTATGAAGTTTGACGGTCACCTCCATTCCTGTATTGAGCCTATATGGTGGATTTCTATTTCAAGTATTATATTTTGCAGTTCTAATCTAACACTGAAATTTTACTCATTCTAAAATTTCTTTTTTTCCTCTGTCTCTCCAGAGAATGTCTCTTTCCATTCATTTCAGGTATATTCTCCTTGACCTCATATTGCATAATTATAATAGCTGCTGCATAGTCTTTTTTTTCAAGGTTTTATTTTCTTATCTTTATTTTTCTTGCTTTATAGAGATATAATTGACATATAAAGTTGTGTAAGCTTAATCTGTACAACTTGTTCATTTGATACACTTAGATATTGCAAAGTGATTATTACCACAGCATTAACTAACACCTCTATCACATCACATAATTATATATATTTCTGTCTTATAATTCCAACATCTAAGTTTCTTAGGTATGGTCCTATTGATTGATTTTTCCTTTGAGAATCAGTCACATTATTGTGGATATTTGTATGTAAGCAGTTTTGAGTTTCATCTTGAATGCTATATTCTGTTGTGGAGAATCAGTTTCCCATCATGATCTTCTGTAATACGATGCTTTAATTTTAGCTGACAATAAACCCTGTTAGCTTCAAACTATGAGCTCTGTCTCATTTCTTTTAAGTTGTTGTTCATATCTCAGGGTCTTTCTCAAAACTTCTGCTGTACTAGTTTAAGTCTGTCCCATACATTTGTCTCTCAGAGATTAGCCTGAGAGTTGTGTGGTATTTTATAGTTTATTAGATTCTCTAAGCCTTTACTATACTGGTTTAAATCTCTCTTCTCAGACATTCAAAGTTCAGGGATTATCTTGAGATTTGTGCAGATTCATACACAGAATTAGATGATATCTACTCTGCTCAGGGATGCTCCTGTCATTTTCCAGTCCCAAAGGATTCCTTTCTCTTTTCTCCTTGGCCAGAAAGTTGAGGTTTCTAAAGGTGTTTTAGCACCTGACCCATCACTGGCATTGTTTTGCTTCAGAAATGGGTTCTGCCCCCAGGGCAAAGCCATAAGGCAATAAAACAAATGAGAAACTAAGTCTTATAGTCACATTTCCAACTTTTGACTCTCCTCCAAAATCTGCTTGCTTTTGTTTACTTTTCAAAGTTCTCAGTAAGATTTTTTTGTTGCCTTTTGTCCAGAGTACTCATGCATGAGAGAGCAGATATATTGGGCTCATGCTGACATCCTGGATATATAACTGCCCTCTATGCTGTTTTTAAAATAAACTTTAATTTTTAGAACAGTTTTACATATAAAGAAAAATTGAGAAGATAATCCTTAGAGGTATCATAAACACCACACTGAGTTTCACCTCTTAAGGTCTTATATTGGTATATTTGTTACAATTAATGAACTGATATTGCTACCATGTTATTGATTGAAGTTGATGTTTAATACATATTTTTTTAGCTTTTGTTCAATGTGGTTTTTCCTATTCAGAATCTCATCTAGGATACTACATTGCATTTAGTCAGTTTAGTTATTTTCTCCCTTTTCATAGTGTATTCTATAGAAGGAAGGCAAGATGTTCAGCCCACGCTTAAGGAGTGGGTAGTTATATTCTTCCTCCTTAAGGGAAGAGTATCTACATAAATTATTTGGAACTCTTCCAGGTGGGAGATTTGTCTCTTCTGTTATTAGTTTACTTAATCATTTATTTATCTCAGTATGGACTCATGGATATTCTTATTATACCTTGGTTTAAAATTCCCTATAACCTTATTTTCTTGCTCAAATTATTCCAGCTTTGGCCACTGACAGCTCTTTCAGTTGGTTGCTGTTCCACTTTGACATATTCCCATCATGTGGGGATTTTTTTTTGGCATCAGAGAGGGTGTTATCTTATTTTCCAACACTACATGATGCTCTAGGTTCATCTTGTTTATTCCCTGACCCTGTCCAAGAATCAGTCATTTCTACAAGGATACTTGGGTCATTTTATTGGAAAATGGTATTATAAACGAAGACCTGGGTGCTAAATATGCTAACTCGTATGGGAATGTGTGTGTGTCATTTCTTCTAGGCCCTCTCAGGTGAAAGAGCAAAGAAATATATGTGTGTATACTAATTCCCATGTAGACACATATCCATAAATATATCTGCATGTCATTAACTATATCTACATAAAGTAAGAACAAGTTCTTACTGATGTCTGCAACTCTAATCCATTATCACACAGATCATTCTAGATTCCTCTCCTTCCATAACTCTTGTGAGAAACCTGGCACCAACCATTCACCAAGCAAATTAAACCATGTCTAAAAACTAAAAGAAAGTATAAGCATAATATCTCATCAAATAAAGAATACCTATAAATAGATATAAATTACTAAGTGAACCAAATATAAATTCTGAAGTTAAATAATATAATAACTGGAATGATAAATTCACTAGAGACATTCAACATCAGGTTTGAGGTGAAAAAGAATTAGTGAACAATAATATAATAACTGGAATGATAAATTCACTAGAGGCATTCAACATCAGGTTTGAGGTGAAAACGAATTAGTGAACATGAGGATGAACCAACTGAGATTTTCCTGCCTGAGAAATAAAATAAAAAAGATGAAGAAACATCATCAGAACCTCAGAAACTTGTGTAACAGCATCTAGCGACCAATATATGCATAAAAACGATTCTAATAGTAGAAAAGAATGAGAAAAGGACATAAAGAATATTTGAAGAAATAACAGATATCACTTCCCAAATTTGATTTTAAAAACATAAATCTACACATCCAAAATCACAACAAAATCCATGCAGAATCACCTGAAAGAGATCCACATCAAGATATACATTGAAAGCCAAAGAAAAAGAGTGAATCTCTAAAGTAGCAAGAAAGAATCAGCTCATCGCATGAAAGACAGTCTCCGTAAGGTAAACGACTGATTTCTCATCAGAAACCATAAGAGGCAGAGGGAAGTAGGATGGTATATTCAATGTGCTGAAAGAAATAGTATCAATATAACCCAAGAATCTATATCCAGCAAACTATCCTTCATAAAATGTAGGAGCAATTAAGACATCTCCATACAAACAAAAATTGAAAGAACATGTCACTAGCAGACATGCTATAGAAGAAATACTAAAGAGAGTTTTTCAAGATGAAATAAAAGGATACTAGATAAAAATGTGAATACATACGAAGAAATAAAGAGCATTAATAAAAGTAACTACATAGGTAAATATAAGACAGTATAAATATATTTATTTAACTCCTTAATTTTCCAACCTGATTATAAGACCAATTTCATAAGTCAATAATTGTAATACAATATTGATGTTCATAGAGAATAATATGTAACTTGTGTAATAATAATAGCACAAAAGAGGAAAAGAGAATGGAGCTACAGTGTAGAAAAGTTTTTGTATACTATTGAAGTTAATTGCATATTAAACTAAACTACACCTTTGTAAATTAAGATATTAATAGTAATACCATTGGCTGACACTAAGAAAATAACTAAAAATACAGCAGTCCCCTCTTATCTCCAAGGGATATATTCCATGACCCCCAGTGGATGACTGAAACCATGATGGATAGCACCAACCCCTATATATACTGCGTTTTTTCCTATACATGTGTACATATGATAAAGTTTAATTTATAAATTAGGCACAGTAAGATGAACAATAACTAATAATAAAATAGAATAATTATAATATACTGTAATAAGTTATGTGAATATGGTTTCTCTCTCTCTCTCCCTTAAAATATCATATTGTACAAATATAATTCCTTTTCCACTGTAACTAAGCACTTATTACACACTGTGGTTATATCATTTGCAGTTTGAGGTGCAGCAGAAAAACTAGTAGGAATTTCTTTTTCCTAATTTCATGGATAGAAGATTTATTCTTACTGTAGATCGTTAGCAAACTCAGCATACAATTTTTTTCTTTCCCAATTAAGTTGATAACTTTAACCTTTTCACTTAAAGGAAGTACTTTATGGCTTCTTTTTGGCATATCCAAATTGCCAGCATCACTACTCTTGCACCTTGTGGCCATTATTAAGTAAAATAAGGGTTACTTGGATAGAAGCATCACAGTACTGTGACAGTTGATTTGATAAGTGAGACAGCTACTAAGTCACTAATGGGTGAGATACGATGGACAAAGGGATGATTCATATCCCAGGTGGGTCAGAGTGGTATGGCATGAGATTTTATCACAATACTTAGAATAACACACAATTTAAAATTTATGAATTGTTTATTTCTGGAATTTTCCATTTAATATATTTGGGAGGCAGTTGACTACAGGTAACTGAAACCATGGAAAGTAAAACTATGGATAAAGGGAGACTAGTCTATATATAGTAAAAAAAAAATAACATGGCAATTAAAACTATCTACTAGAAACTTATCAGCACAAAAGGAGCAAGTAATGGAGGAATAATAGAAAAGTAAAAATAAGACATAGAAAATATAGCGCAAATTTGCTAACATAAATCATACATCATCAGCAGTTACATTAAATGTCAATGGATTAAACATTCCAATTAGAAGACGGATGTTGAAAGATGGGTAAGAAAAAATAACTTTATCCAACTATAAGCTTTCTATAAGAAACGCACTCTAGACTCAAAGACAAAAATTAATTGAAAGATGAACATGTTATACCATGCAAACAATATCTAAAAGATACCTGGAATAGCTACAGTAATATAAAACAATATACAATTAAAATAAAAATTGTTATTATAGAAAAGAAGTACATGTCATAATAATAGAAGTATAAATCCACCAGGAAAACTAAACATTTTTAAATGTCGACACACCTAATGATGGAGCCCCAAAATATATGAGGCAAAAGTTGACAGAAACAAAGGGAGGAATTTAAAACTTAAAAATAATAATTGGAGACTTCAATACCCCATTTCAATAACAGATAATGAAGAGGCAGAAGATCAGCAAGAAAACAGGAGACTTGGACAGTTCAAGATGGCAGCATAGGAAGAGCCTGAACTTACCTCCTTCCATGGACACAACAACTCTACAGCTACATATGGATCAATTTCCTCAGAAAAGAACCTGAGAACTAGATGAACACCTGTTCCACAACATAGGATAAAAAGGATCACATCAAAATGGGTGGGAGAGGCAGAGAAACACTCTCACCAAAAACCCCACCCCTGGTATGGTGGCACACAATAGGGAGGGATCTCATCAGATGGACACTTTTCCCAGAGGAGCAAGGTGTTGGCACCCCATATCAGGCTTCCCAGCCTCTGCGACCTACACCAGAAAAACAAGTCCCCAAAACCTCTGGCTTAGAAAACCAATTGGGCTGATGTCCAAGGGTCCCAAAGTACTATAGGAAACTGACTCCCCTCTTAAATGGCTCATATGTAGTTTCACTCACCTTGAGACCCAGTGAAATAATAGCAGTTTGAAAAGTGCAAATACTATATGTGAAGGAGAGTCATTTGTGAATCTAAAAGTATCAACTGGGAGCGCGAGGAATGGTGGAAGTGCTCCCCAGAGATGAAGACACTGGTGGACACCACCTAAACTGTGGGTGAGCTTGGCACAGAGGCAAGTCATCACAGCACTGTCATGCTGCCTTGCTGAAGCAGGAGATCTCTGATGGTTGAAATGCCTGCCCACTTCCTGGCTGGGGCGGGCAGGCATTCTCCTGCTCCCTAGCTAAGTTCTGCAAGTGCAGGAGGCTGCAACACTCTCCCAGTCCCTGGCTGGGACTGGTGAGTGTGAGCCATCACTGCATTATCCCTCTCCTAGTCTAAAGCTGACTTGACACTCCCCTACGCTTTGGCTAGGGTTGGCAAGTGCAAGCAGTAATGGCATTCTCCTACTCTGGGCCTAAAGCTGATGCACACATACAGACAAGGTATTCTCCTGCTGCATGATTGAAGCTTGCAGGTATGCACAGTCAAGTCATTTTCCAGTTGCCTTTCTGAAGCAAGAACACAAGCTCTGCACCCTACACTTACCAGCTGCTTAGCTAAAGCCAGTGGGCACAAGCAATCCACACAGTAGTATACCCCTTGAGCTCCTGGCCCTGGTTGCCAATGTGGGTAGTGTTCCTGAGCTCCATAGAACGGTAAAAATTGGAAAGATGGTTCTTGTCAGATCACTACCCCCAGGGCACTGCACAGACAGCAGACTGAAACACAATCTCAGTCTTCCTGTGAAAAAGGCCTATTAGTTTGGAGCTTCACCCTGAGGGATAAGCTTCAGGTTTCCCACACATGTAGAGGCTAAGGAGGCACCCCCATGGAACATAAACAGGAAGACACCATCCTTGTGCACCCCACTGGCCTTGCTCCAGCTCAACAAGACTCCCCAGAATGGAGCTTATACATTCATCAGGAGCCTCAATTTTTGCAACTGTCACCCAGGGTACACTTCCACATCTCCTTGTCTGGAGGCCGTCAGAAATTACGATTATGCCCCCAAAGGACTGTATATATCTGCATCCTTTGATAATTACTGCCTAAGGGTCTGGCTTCCAATCAGCCTGAAACTAGGTGTTATATGAGATCCTCCCCTTGGAATACTGAAAGCTCTCAGCATACTCTCAAAAACAGGAGCATATCAAGAATAAGTTAGGCAGCATAGATAACCACAAAGATTCAAATGGTAAACAAGAGCTCTGGCAGGGTTGAACAAGAAGGATCATCACCTACACAAAGCCACTCCACCAAGACTAAGAGGTAGCAGTTTTGCCTAATACATAGATGTAAACACAGAGAGCCAAGAAAAATGACAAAACAGAGAAATATGTTCCAAACGAAAGAACAACATAAAACCTCATTAAAAGACCTTAAATGATACGCAAATAAGTAATCAACCTGAAAAAAAGAATTTGAATTGTCATAAAAATGTTTACCTGACTTGGGAAAAGAATAGATGAATACAGTGAGAACTACAAACAAGACTTAGAAAATATAAGAAAGAATCAATCAGAATTGAAGAATACAATAACTGAAATGAAAAATACACTAGAGTGGATCAACAGAAGATTAGATGATACAGAAGAATGGATTAGAAACCAGGAAGACAGGGTAAAAGAAATCACCCAACCAGAACAGCAAAAAGAAGAAAGAAAATTTTTAAAAGAGGATAATTTAAGGTATCTCTGGGCAACATTGAGCATACTGCCATTTACATTATAAGGATCCTAGAAGGAGAACAAAGAAAGAAAGGGGCAGAAATTTTATTTAAAGAAACCATGGCTGAAAACTTCTCTAACCTGTGGAAAGAAACAGATATCCAGATCCAGGAAGCACAGAGAATCCCAAACAAGATGAAACTAAAGAGATCCACATTGTAATTAAAATGTCAAAAGTTAAAGAGATGATTTTATAAGTGAGAGAAAAACAATTAGTTACATATAAGGGAAGCTCCACAAGACTATCAGGAGATTTTTCAGCAGAAACTTTACAGGCCAGAAGGGAGTGGCATAATATATGCAAAATGCTGAAAGGAGGAAAACTCACAAGCAAGAATACTCTTATCTGGGAGGGATAGACCATCCAGATGGAACATCAGTTAAGGAAATATTGGCCTTAAACAACATGAGAACAGATGAATTTAATAGATTTATACAGAACATGTCTCAAAAAACTGCAGAATACAAATTTTTTTCAAGTGCACATATAACATTCTCCAGGATAGATCACATGTTAAGCCACAAAATGGTCTTACTACATTTAGGAAGACTGAAATCATATCAAGCATCTTTACCAAACACAATGGTATGAAACTAGGAATCAATTACGGGAGGAAAACTGGAAAAAAATAAACACATGGAAACTAAAGGACACACTACTAAACAACCAATGGATTAACTAAGAAATCAAAGGGAAATCAAAAAATACCTGGAGACAGATGAAGCTGGAAATGCGATGTTCCAAAACCTATGGCACACAGCAAAAGCAGTTCTAAGAGTGAAATTCATAGCAATACAGACCTAACTCAAGGAAAAAGAAAAATCTCATATAAACAATCTAACTTTACACCTAAAGGAACTACAAAATGAAAAACAAAAAAAACAACAAGTTAGTCGAAGGAAGGAAATAATAAAGATCAGAGTGCCAACAAATGAAATAGAGACTGAAAAACAACAGAAGAGATCAATGAAACTAAGATCTGGTTCTTTGAAAAGATAAACAAAAGATAAATCTCTATGGTAAAAACTCTCAACAAAGTGGGTATAGAGGAAACATACCTCAACATAATAAAAGTCATATATGACAAACACACAACTAATATCATACTCAATGACAGAAAGCCAAAACCTTTTCCTCTAAGATGAAGAACAAGACAAGGTTGCCCACTCTTGACACTTTTATTTAACATATTATTGGAAGCCCTAGCCACAACTTGAGCAAGAGAAAAAGGCATCCAAATTGGAAAGGAAGATGTAAAATAGTCAATATTTTCAGGTGACATGATACTATATATAGAAAATCCTGAAGACTCCACCAAAAAAACATTAGAACTAATAAATGAATTCAATAAAGTTGCAGGATACAAAATTAATATATAGAAATCACTTGTGTTTCTATACACTAATAACAAGCTATCAGAAAGAAAATTTAAGAAAACAATCCCATTTAGAATTGCATCAAAAGGAATACAATACCTGGGAATAAATTTAACCAAGGACGTGATAAACCTGTACTCTGAAAACTATAAGAGATGGATGAAAGAAATTGAAGATGACACAAATAAACAGAAATCATACTCATGGACTGGAAGAATCAATATAATTAAAACATCCATACTTCCCAATGCAATCTACAGATTAAATGCAATCCCTATCAAAATACCAATGGCATTTTTCATGGAACTCAAAGAAAGAATCCTAAAAGTTATATGGAACCACAAAAAGAGACTCCATAGTGAAAACAATCTTGAGAAAGAAGAACAGGGCTGTAGGTATCACACTCCCTGATTTTAAACTATATTACAAAGATATAGCAATCAAAATGGTATGATAATGGCATGAAAAGAGAAACATAGATCAGTGGAACAGAATAGAGAGCCCCAAAATAAACCCACACATATATGGTCCATTAATCTATGACAAAGGAGGCAAGAATATATAATGGAGAAAAGATAGTCTCTTCAACAAATGGTGTTGGGAAAACTGGACAGATACATGCAAAAGAATGAAACTGGACCACTATCTTACACAATATACAAAAATAAATTCAAAATGAATTAACTAAGGGTGAACCCTAATGTAATGTATGGATTTTGGGTGATAATGTTGTGTCAAGATAGGTTCATGAATTGTAACCTACATTGTACAGCACTCTGTTGGGGATGTTTATAATGGGGGAGTCTATACATGAGTCTTGGCAGAACATATATGGGAAATCTCTGTACTTTTCCCTCAATTTTTCTGTGAACCTAAAAGTACTCTAAAAAATAAAGTCTGCTTTAAAAAATAAGCAATTACTTCCAGGGTGTAGGATACAAGGTCAATGTACAAAAGTCAGTTGCTTTTCTATATACAAGTAATGAGTAATTGGAATTTATAATTAAAAACACAACACCATGTACATTGGAACAAAAAATGAAACACTTAGCTATAAACCTAAAAATATGTTCAAATCTATATGAGGAAAACTATAAAACTCTAATGAAAGATATCAAAGATCTATTAAAAGTAGTGATATTGGTTCGTTTGTACTTTAGTACTTTAGAGTAAACTGAAGTCCACAGGTGGGTAGGCTTACTCCTAATGTGTTGCAACCTACAAAGCAATACCATGATTTCACATAATGAAGGGGTACTATTCTTCATGCTTTGTAATTGACTTCAGATTTACCATGGATCCTTTTCAACTTATGATGGGGTTATGTCCCAATAAACCCATCATAAGTTGAAAATATTTTAAGTCAAAAACGCTTTTAATACATCTAACCTACCGAACATCATAGTTCAGCCTAGCCCACCTTAAACATGCTCAAAACACTTATATTAGCCTCCAGTTTGGCAAAATCATCTAACACGAAGCCTATTTTATAAGAAATTGTTGAATATCTCATGTAATTGAATACTGTACTGAAACTGAAAAAGAGAATGGTTGTCTGGGTACAGAACAGTAGTAAGTGTATGGGTTGTTTACCCTTGTGATCATGAGGCTAAGCAGGAGCTGTGGCTCACTGCTGCTGCCTAGCATCACAAGAAAGTATTGTCTCACATATCACTACCACAGGAAAAGATCAAAATCTGAACTATGGCTTTTACTGAATGCACATTGCTTTCGTACCATCATAAAGTCAAAAAATCGTTTTAAGTCGAACCATTGTAAGTCGGGGACCATCTCCAGATTTCCGATTACTTCTCAAAATGACTTTTATGTTTGAGTATTCTTCATTTATTCTTTTGCTCATTTATTCATTAATTCATTTAAAACATAGTCTTTAAGTTCCTATCATATTCTAGACACAAAATCTCAGACGCTTATTTCCTTGTCTTGATACTAACTGTGCTAGTAAATTCCTTGGGTATCACCCATATATCAGGCACACTTAAAATGCCAAATGTCCCCAATATTGATTTGTGCTTTGTTTTAAATGGACCATCACCAATTCACCTGGGACTTTAAATTTAGTTGTTCTATGACTACACATATTCTTCCCTCTTACTTAAGCTGGTGTCTTTTATCTGCTTGCAGGCAGCCTTATATGACCATATTATTAACAGTAATAATAAGAACAATAAGAACAACAATAGCAGTAGTAGCAGCCTGCTTACTAAGTGCCAATCACTGATCACTTTTCATTTGTTATCTCATTTAATCCCCACAATACTGAGGATCTAGGATCGATATATACATTTTTAAGATGAAAAAACTGAGATACAGAGGTAAGTAACTCACCCACAGTCACACAGGTAGCCATTATTAGAACTAGGATTTAAACATAGCCATTCTGGCTACAGGAGCCCTCTCCTAATCACTATATTACCTTCACTATAATTTTCAATAGTTCTAGTAATAGCAATGATTATTAAATATAGTATTATGACTCCTAATTTTAGCATTCCAATTGTATTCATGAGTTTGATAACTTTTAGAAACATTGTAGGCCCATTTTATCCTGAACCTTAATTCTGTTACATACTTCCGATGTGTTACTATCTATCATAGTCAGTTGCATAAAGAACTTAGGCATTTAGGTTGTTTCCATCAACTATACTTCAATTAAAAAATAAATAAAAGTAGGGCTTCCCTGGTGGCGCAGTGGTTGAGAGTCCGCCTGCCGATGCAGGGGACACGGGTTCGTGCCCCCCCAGTCTGGGAAGATCCCACGTGCCGTGGAGTGGCTGGG
Source organism: Globicephala melas (assembly GCF_963455315.2). Lineage (NCBI taxonomy): Eukaryota > Metazoa > Chordata > Mammalia > Artiodactyla > Delphinidae > Globicephala > Globicephala melas. The sequence goes on along the minus strand of NC_083335.1, from coordinate 7,160,688 downwards.
CCCGTGAGCCATGGCCACTGGGCCTGCGTGTCTGGAGCCTGTGCTCCACAATGGGAGAGGCCACAACAGTGAGAGGCCCGCGTAGCGCAAAATAAAATAAAATAAAATAAAAAATAAAGAAAGAAAGAAATAAAATTAAATTTAAAATGAAAAAAAAAAAGAACTAAAGCAGAAACAGTGTCTGGCCAAATGTCATACCCACCTTTGGCACCATAACTGGCCAAGGATATAACCATATGATACTAACACAGCAGCCTCCATCATGACTCTATGGATAGTGTATGAGGCAGTTCTCGTAAGAGTGCAGTTTCCAGGGACTTCCCAGGTGGTGCAGTGGTTAAGAATCCACCTGCCAATGCAGGGGACATGGGTTTGATCCCTGGTCCGGGAAGATCCCACACGCCATGGAGCAACTATGCCCATGCACCTCAACTACTGAGCCCATGTGCCGCAACTACTGAAGCCCGTGTGCTCTAGGGCCCATGTGCCACAACTACTGAGCCTGCATGCTGCAACTACTGGAGCCCATGCACCTAGCCTGTGCTCCACAACAAGAGAAACCACCGCAATGAGAAGCCCGTGCACTGCAACAAAGAGTAGCCCCTGCTCACCACAACTAGAGAAAGCCCTTGTGCAGCAATGAAGACCCAACGCAGCCAAAAAAATAAATAAATAAAATAAATTTTAAAAATATGAAAAAAAGAGTGCAGTTTCCATAACTTGAAAGGGATCTGCACAGATCAGATGGAAAATCCAAATATGCAAAATAAAACAGAAAAACTTCTCATCCTTTCCTATATCCCTTCTCCATGGTGGCTACTGAGATCTCTAAAGCTCCACAAAACATAGCCTAAAACTTATATAGGGGAAGACAATTGGATTGAGAATCAAAGGTGAATTTGAATTCAAAATATTGTGACTTTGAACAACTCATTTGAACATTCTGACCCTCAAAACACAGGGGTAAAATGATTACCCTTAGCTTGTGTGTTAATCCAATGAAATAAAAATGGGTTTATGGATATTAACTATTTTGGAAGTTGGATATGATTATTGTACTCTTCAGACATACATTCAACGCAATTCCTATCAAAATTCCAATGGCATTTTTTTTTTGAGGTACGCGGGCCTCTCACTGCTGCGGCCTCTCCTGCTGCAGAGCACAGGCTCCTGACGCATAGGCCAAGTGGCCATGGCCCACGGGCCCAGCTGCTCCGCGGCACGCGGTATCCTCCTGGACCAGGGCACGAATCCACACCCCCTGCATTGGCAGGTGGACTCCCAACCACTGCACCACCAGGGAAGCCCCCAATGGCATTTTTTATAGAAATAAAAAAATCAAACCTAAAATTTATATGGAACCACAAAAGATCCTGAATAACCAAAGCAATCCTGATAAACAAGAACAAAGACAGAGGCATCAAACGTCCTGATTTCAAACTATACTACAAAGCTATAGTAATCAAAAAAGTATGGCTCTGGAATAGAAACAGACACATAAGTCAATAGAATATAATTCAGAGCACAGAAATAAACCCATACATATGTGGCCAACTATTCTTTTACAAGTATGCCAAGTATATTAAATGGAGGAAAATATAATCTCCTTATTAAATGGTGATGGGAAAACTGGATATCCATATGCAAAAGAATGAAACTTGACCTCTACCTTACACCACTGACAAAAATTAACTCAAGATGGATTAGACTCAAATGTGAGACTTGAACAAATAAAACATCTAGAAAAATAATCATGGGGAATATGCTCCTTGACATTAGTCTTGGCAACAATTTTTTTGGATGTGATACCAAAAGCATCAGTAACAAAAGGAAAAATCAACAAGTGGGACTACATCAAACTAAAAATCTTCTGAAAAGAAAACAATCAACAAAATGAAAAGGCAACCTACAGAATGGAAGAAAATATTTGCAAACCATCTATCTGATAAGGGGTTAATATCCAAAATATAAAAGGAACTCATACAACTCAATAACAAAAATTTTTAAAAAATGATAATAATCCGATTTTTAAATGGGGAAAGGATCTGAATAGACATTTTTCCAGAGAAGATACAGAAATGGTCAACAGGTAAATGAAAAAATGCTCAACATCACAAATCATCAGGGAAATGCAAATAAAACCACATTGAGATATCAGTTCACACTTGTTAGAATGACTATTTTCAAAAAGACAAGTGCCAGTCAGGATGTACAGAAAAGGGAACACTTGTGTACTGTTGATGGAAATGTTAATTGGTACAGCCTTTATGGAAAACATATGGAAGTTCCTTAAAAAATTAAAACAGAACTACCATATGATCTAGAAGTCCCACTTCCAGGTATATATATCTGAAGGAAATGAAATCACTATCTCAAAGACATCTACACTCCCATATTTATTGCAGCATTATTCACAATAGCCAAAACTGGAAACAACTGTTTGACAATGGATGAATGGATAAAGAAGATGCTGTATGTACATGTATACGTGTGTATATATTTACACATATAATGGAATATTATTCAGCCATAAAAATGAAGAAAATCCTGCCATTTGTGACAATATGGATGAAGCTTAAGGGCATTATGCTAAGTGAAATAAGTCAGACAGAGAAAGACAAATACTGTAAGATATCAAGTATGTTAAACATAAAAAAAAGAAAAACAACATTTACAGAAACAGAGAGTAGATTGGTTGTTGCCAGGGGCGGCAGATTTGGAAAATGGGTGAAGGTGGTCAAAGGGTACAAAATTCCAGTTATACGATGAGTAAGTCCTGGGGATCTAATATACAACATGGTGATGATAGTTAACAATACAATATTGTCTACTTGAAAGTTGCTAGAAGAGTAACTCTTAAAAGTTCTCACCACACATACACCTATGTGAGGTAATAGATGCATTAACTAACTCTATTGTGGTAATCATTTCACAATACAGACAGTCCCTAACATATGATAATTTGACTTAATGATATTTTGACTTTATGATGGTGGAAGAGCTATATGCATATAGTAGAAACTGTACTTTAGATTTTGAATTTTGGCCTTTTCTCAGATAGTGATACACAGACCTATTCTCTCTCCTGTCGCTGGGCAGCAGCAGTGGGCCACAGCTCCCAGCCAGCCATGCAGTTATGAGGATAAACAACCCATACACTTACCACCATTCCGTACCCAGAAAACTATTCTGTTTTTCACTTTAATTACACTATTCAATAAATTACATGAGAAAAACAAATATCGTATATT